>NC_064633.1:144327578-144630608 GCF_023864275.1 Schistocerca cancellata
ATCTGAGTTTGACCGAGGGCAGATTGTGATGGCCCGAAAGCTCGGAACGAACATTTCGGAAACTGCACGACTTGTCAGGTTTTCGAGGAGTGCTGTCGTGAGTGTCTTCAACATGTGGCGAAACCAAGGTGAAACCACGAGCAGACGGCGTGGGGTTGGGCGGCCATCCCTCATTACAGATGTCGGAGACCATAGGCTGGGCAGACTGGTAAAACAGGACAGGCGGTGAACTGTGGAGGAACTAACATCAAACACTAATGCTAGGCAGAGTACAAGTGTGTCTGAACACATAGTGACTACAGCCAAAAAATGTTTTGGAGGTTGCTTGCACTGCTGCTAATATACATATCTGTGTATGTATGTTTATAATACAAAAATTGATAATATATTAACCCAGTCGTGTGAGAACTCTTGAAGGGTAACTGCGTCGAAACACGTAGCAAGACAACCCTCACATAAGGATACGCCACCCGATGTGAAATCAGTGTTGTATAATTAACTTAGAGTCTCATCATCAGTGGCAGCAAATGTTTGGCCATGGGAATCATGTTAGATCATGAGTTCTATCTGGTGATGGTTTTCGAAAATCTGTGATATAGTGAAACCAAAGCAGATGAGCGGATATGCCTATGTAACACATCAATGCAAACTGCGGCCTTTGTAGTGTAACGACGTAAGTTTTTATAAATGGTTTTCTTTTGATATATGACCAAGTGCAGACCTAACCTACGTCAGTTACAACCCACTTCAAAATTATTTATATTCTTTTTAAACTGTCTCAGAATGGTTCTTGAACGAAACTGTAAAACATCATTTGAGTCGTATGCACAGAATTACGTCACTCGGGCCAATTGGTTTGCGTAAACCTTTTCAATTTTAGATGTCGTTTGTTTCTCCTCAGAAATTATATTGATACACGTTATCTGATTTAATCGATATTAGAACCACATTGAATAAACTTTTGAGATTCAAAGTCGCGATGAACGCAGTCAAAATTCAATAATCTTGTCAAATATATATTATTAATTCATTCAAATAATTCTTCATAAATAAATCCTCGGAACATGTATTTCAACTTTAATAGCATCCACTAGTTTATTATCTTCCTACATACAGACGTGAACCTGAGCCTTGACAAGATAGGACTAACATTTTCAATAAGATTAAACTTCCTATGATATCATTGTTGTACAAAACATTACAAATTCTCAATTATTTGATTTTTAGAAGCACGACGCAACAACTCGGTTTCAGGATCTTCTGTTGCTCTTTGGCTGTCGACCCGCGACGTATAGTGGCCAGCAATTTTCTCTCTGGTCCCGGCAGCGAAGATGCTGTCTCCGTTCGTTGCGCCGCCCTCTCCGTACATGAAACATAAAAAATAAATACAAAAACTTTAGACAATTCACAACCATTACAAAATATTACAAAAATACATAAACAAAACTAAATTGAACTTATATTCACCTGCAAACTGGGCTGACAATGGTGGATGGGTGACGCTTCAATTTCGCGTCCCACTACACCTTGTTCCATGGAAATGGGCACTCTCCATCAGTGACAGTGGGTAAACATATAATCTCTGCAGGGAACTTTCCATTAACAATGAAACTGAATAATGGGGAAGAGAACACACATCTGTAAGAGCACCCTTCTAACATATACCATTTATGTGACCCAGCGTAGTCTAGATTGTCGACCAAGCTGGCATCCTACAAAAGAAAATAAACCAATCTGTTAGAGTCAGTGCGAAAAACTCATCATCCAAGGATACGTTTTTTTTGTGCATCAGTACAAGTCAAATGTACAAAACAACCATGCCAGATGTACACACAGAACTACGCTCATATTTACACATTTTCATGCACCCTGCTATATTGATGTGTTTATAAATAGAGAAATGTGTGAGAGCTACATGTGCGTTCACTAGAAAATCCCCTGTATGCTGGTTGGTTGGGGGGGGGGGGGTACCAAACAGCGAGGATGGATGGATAGGGAGGATATCGGCTGTGCGCTTTTAAGGGAACTATCCCAGAATTTGCCTGAAGCAATTTGGTGGAACCGTCGTCCTCCCGTGCTAACGACTTCGCCACATTGCTCGGTTTCTTCATGCTACTGTACGCACATAGTCCTCAGTATGACAAACTAGACAGAAGAAGCCTGTCACAATGTCCCACTACTAACTGGCTGGTCATGCAGTGACATGAAAACTGCAAGAAGAACACTGGAGCACTATTTCCTGATAATATTTGTGCTTTGTCCGACCATCCAACTGTGGGAAGACCAATTTTGTTATTCCATTATTAACACCTGGTAAGGGATTCCTCTTTGAGAATGTTTATATATACGCTCAGAAATATATTTTAGCTTACATACCAACTATCACAGGAATTTTCTGTGGTACCGATGGAGCAACCTATCAGACATTCAGCAAAGGCAATGACATTCTACCTCCCCAGAGCTAGAGGCAACAAACAAACCCTTGAACCTACATATTAAAGAACACTGAAGGTGAAGAAACCGCTGAAAGTTTTTACGTAGAATAAATAAAGAAAAGCTCTGAATCAGGTGCGTTTTTCATTGAGCACGTCGTAGGACATGGACAGAACAAGGCTTTAGCAAAATGGCTTGGCTTTCCATCGCCGTGCGACAGTTGAGTGCAAACCTCAGACAGCGCACTAGTACAAAGTGAGTGCTAGGAAGTGCATCAGACGTAATGCAAGTATTCCCGATAAGTTATCTGGTGAATTAAGTAACCTTGAGTATGATTACTGTGGAGCTAAAACGAAGCTGAAAAAGCGTTTAGTTCATGGCGATAAGGAGATTAACCTACTAGACAAGGTATGTAAGGAACATGACTTAGCGTATGCTGCAAATCGAAGTCCGTTAATTAAATTTTAGCTGAAAAGGCCAGGGAAATACGTTGAAGAAGAGACATGGCCACAGGACAACATGTTGAGCCAATCACAGTTATAAAGCAATGCATGTCAAACTTAATTTGGGTGCTGTGATAAATTTATGACAAGTTTTGAATGCAGCTCGTTGTACACTAAAGAAGCAGAAGAAGAAACGTGTAGGATGTAGAAATAATTATATAGAATTATCCTTGCCAGTGGCGAAATGTGCCATGAAGCTGAAAGGAGTACGAAGAAAAAGATTTGTTAAAATGGCTAGGATTCTATCAATGTCATCTGATGGAGCAGGAAGGGCAGCCGCCATTGCCCAAATAGTGAAGAAGGCTAGTAGACATAATAGGATGATGGAGGATTATATTAATTATTACACTCCTGGAAATGGAAAAAAGAACACATTGACACCGGTGTGTCAGACCCACCATACTTGCTCCGGACACTGCGAGAGGGCTGTACAAGCAATGATCACACGCACGGCACAGCGGACACACCAGGAACCGCGGTGTTGGCCGTCGAATGGCGCTAGCTGCGCAGCATTTGTGCACCGCCGCCGTCAGTGTCAGCCAGTTTGCCGTGGCATACGGAGCTCCATCGCAGTCTTTAACACTGGTAGCATGCCGCGACAGCGTGGACGTGAACCGTATGTGCAGTTGACGGACCTTGAGCGAGGGCGTACAGTGGGCATGCGGGAGGCCGGGTGGACGTACCGCCGAATTGCTCAACAGTCTCCACAGTACATCGATGTTGTCGCCAGTGGTCGGCGGAAGGTGCACGTGCCCGTCGACCTGGGACCGGACCGCAGCGACGCACGGATGCACGCCAAGACCGTAGGATCCTACGCAGTGCCGTAGGGGACCGCACCGCCACTTCCCAGCAAATTAGGGACACTGTTGCTCCTGGGGTATCGGCGAGGACCATTCGCAACCGTCTCCATGAAGCTGGGCTACGGTCCCGCACACCGTTAGGCCGTCTTCCGCTCACGCCCCAACATCGTGCAGCCCGCCTCCAGTGGTGTCGCGACAGGCGTGAATGGAGGGACGAATGGAGACGTGTCGTCTTCAGCGATGAGAGTCGCTTCTGCCTTGGTGCCAATGATGGTCGTATGCGTGTTTGGCGCCGTGCAGGTGAGCGCCACAATCAGGACTGCATACGACCGAGGTACACAGGGCCAACACCCGGCATCATGGTGTGGGGAGCGATCTCCTACACTGGCCGTACACCACTGGTGATCGTCGAGGGGACACTGAATAGTGCACGGTACATCCAAACCGTCATCGAACCCATCGTTCTACCATTCCTAGACCGGCAAGGGAACTTGCTGTTCCAACAGGACAATGCACGTCCGCATGTATCCCGTGCCACTCAACGTGCTCTAGAAGGTGTAAGTCAACTACCCTGGCCAGCAAGATCTCCGGATCTGTCCCCCATTGAGCATGTTTGGGACTGGATGAAGCGTCGTCTCACGCGGTCTGCACGTCCAGCACGAACGCTGGTCCAACTGAGGCGCCAGGTGGAAATGGCATGGCAAGCCGTTCCACAGGACTACATCCAGCATCTCTACGATCGTCTCCATGGGAGAATAGCAGCCTGCATTGCTGCGAAAGGTGGATATACACTGTACTAGTGCCGACATTGTGCATGCTCTATTGCCTGTGTCTATGTGCCTGTGGTTCTGTCAGTGTGATCATGTGATGTATCTGACCCCAGGAATGTGTCAATAAAGTTTCCCCTTCCTGGGACATAGAATTCACGGTGTTCTTATTTCAATTTCTAGGAGTGTATATATAAAACCACACAAGAAAGTATTTGGCCTGTTGATAACAAAAAGTCCCCTAACTGTACTACCAGAAAGATAGCCTACAATTACGGATCTGCTTAGATGCGACAAAATATTCGAAATCCGATGATTTTGTTAAGTGATTGTGTGAAATACGTTGCCAGAGACGACGTGAAAATCTAAACAATGTGGGATTGTAAAGTTAGATAAAGGGGGATCTGGAACCCACTGGGTTGTGTATGTTGAAAAACACTGGAGAAACTTGTACTACTTTGACTCACATGGGGATTTATGAGTGCCTGAAGTACTGCACCATTTCTTCACCAAAGATAGTGTATTCTACAATTTTCAAAGCTACCAAGATTTCGGTTCATATGACTGTGGATATTTCTGTTTAATGTTTCTCCCGACAGGTGCACAAAAACAAGCATCATACACATCACTGCATCACTTGTGCTGTAAATGTGTTGGTGTACGCTCTAACGTTAAACGACCGGTCATCAGTATGAAGTGCAAATTACTTTCTGGCAACATGTCTAAGCAAGGGAGAGTACACTACTGCAATGATCGATCTGGAAACATTCTCTGAAGAGCCAAAGAAACTGGTACACGTGCCTAATATCCTGTAGGGCCCGCCGCGAGCGCGCAGAAGTGTCGCAATAAGACGTAGCATGGACTCGACTAATGTCTGGAGTAGTGCTCGAGGGAACTGACACCATGAATCCTGCAGGGCTATCCATAAATCCTTAAGAATACGAGGGGGTGGAGATCTCTTCTGAACTGCAAGTTGCAAGGCATCCCAAATATGCTCAATAATGTTGATGTTTGGGGAGTTTGGTGGGCAGCGGAAGTGGTTAAACTCAGAAGAATGTTATTAGAGTGACTCTGTAGCAATTGCGGACGTGTGGGGTGCCGCATTGTCCTGCCCAAGTCCGTCGGAAAGCACAATGGACATGAATGGATGCAAGTGCTCAGACAGGATGCTTACGTACGAATCACCTGTCAGAGTCATACATAGACATATCGGGGGTCCCACGCCACACGCCCCCCACACCATTACATAGCCTCGACCAGTTTGAACAGTTCCCTGCAGACATGGCATGGTCCATGGATTCACGAGGTTCTCTTCATACCCGTACACGTCCATCCGATCACACAATTTAAAACGAGACTCGTCCGACCAGGCAACATGTTTCCAGTCATTTAACAGTCCAATGTCAATGCTGATAGGCCCAGGCACGGCGTAAAACATTGTGCCGTGCAGTCATCAAGGGTACACGAGTGGGCCTTAGGCACCGAAAGCCCATGTCTGTGATGTTTCGTTGAACGGTTCGCACGTTGGCACTTGTTGATGGCACAGCACTGAAATCTGCAGAAATTTGCGGAAAGGTTGCACTTATGTCACGTTGAACGATTCTCTTCAGTCGTCGTTGGTCCTGTTCTTGCAACATCTTTTTCCGGCCGCAGTTATGTCGGAGATTTGATGTTTTACCGGATTCCTGATATTCGCGGTACACTCGTGAAATGGGTGCACGGGAAAATCCCCACTTCATCGCTACCTCGGAGATGCTGTGTCCCATCGCTCGTGCTCGGACTATAACATCACGCTGAAACTCGCTGCAATCTTGGTAACTTGTCATTGTAACAGTAGTAACCGATTAACCGATCTAACAACTGCGCCGGACACATGTCTTATATAAGTGTTGCCGACCGCAATGCCCTCCTCTGCCTGTTTACATGTCTGTAATTGAATACACATTCCTATACCAGTTTCTTTGGCGCGTCAGTGTATAGCAGCATTCCTAACATCACCAAGGCAAACCACAAACTACATCTAGCAATCGGGCTAATACGATACTGACGATTTAATGTAATTATAAAACGATCTGTAAAAGAGTTTGAGTTATGTCCAACGTAGATAAAAACAGAGGATATACTTTAGCCATGAACGTTCAGTATGACCATTACGGAGCTTCTCGAGCAGCAGAGTTCTGGAGACGGTTTCTGAGGAAATTTTCATGTCAGATTAAGCTGCGGATATACTACCACAAAACACAATCTGCGTCGAGTGTAATATCACATTGAGTTTTTACCTCAACCATCGATTAATTCATACAATCTATGGATCTTCCCCACAGTGAGACCAGGAATTAACTCCCAGATCTCGCGGTTCTAGGCGCGCAGTCCGGAACCGCGCGACTGCTACGGTCGCAGGTTCGAACCCTGTCTCGGGCATGGGTGTGTGTGATGTCCTTAGGTTACTTAAGTTTACGTAGTTCTAAGTTCTAGGGGACTGATGACCACAGCAGTTGAGTCCCATAGTGCTCAGAGCCATTTGAACCATTTTTTAACTCCCAGAGGATCTGAGCAAGCCGATACACCCCGCAGTGACTGCTCAGACATTATACTGTCTCGACTCGAACGTTGTGGACCGGGATAGGACTGTAATTGATTTTCGAGGAGAGGAAATCGTAGTACAATTTCACCTTAAGCAGCAGCAGCAACATGAGAATAAAGCATAAAACCGATGCAGACAGCTATTAAATCACCGCTTTGCCGCAGAAGGACAACATGGTAATATGTGAGATTTACAAGTCCCTTAAATCGATACGATTGAAGCTGCGCAAAGATATAACTCAGCATAACTGCCCCAGTTCAGCAACATTAATCCCACAAACTGTTCACTTCGGCTATGTTTAATAATAAATGTTCAAATGTGTGTGAAGTCTTATGGGACTTAACTGCTAAGGTCATCAGTCCCTAAGCTTACACACTACTTAACCTAAATTATCCTAAAGTCAAACACACACACCCATGCCCGAGGGAGGACTCGAACCTCCGCCGGGACCAGCCGCACAGTCCATGAATGCAGCGCCTTTAGACCGCTCGGCTAATCCCGCGTGGCTGTTTAATAATAATGAGGAGATAAGGATTCTCATACAACACCAAGATTATTTAGCTACCAGCTGACAAACTAGGCACTTCCCACTCGTTTTGCCAACTTTCTGTTAGAAAAGAAAACAAAAAATAAAATGTGTTTGTACTGTAACATCGAGAAAATTTCATTTAAATGGACTAATGAAAAACCTTTGAAATTAGGAAACTGTATTGGAAAGAAGTGTGTATAATGTACAAATGTATAAGTACAGGATCCAAATTAAGAAACATAGTTTCTGTACGCTGGGCGCAACTGCTTCATGCGTCTACAATGCGATTTTGCTAATGTCTCTACGCCAGTGCCTCTTCATAGCTCTACAGACGGCTAATGTTTTCCCCTACAGCCGTTTTCACTTCTCAGTTGAAAGCTGTCAAAAGCGTTGCCAGGTGTCAGGGACTTCCTTAAGGAAAACCTACCTTAGGAGTGTCTTGACAGTAAAGAGTAAATGTATTAGAACATCACGCATTATGCGCAGTTTTAACGTATCCCAGCGTAAACTGTGTATCGTACAATGATATATTTGTGGAGGTACATTCAATTGTACATGTGGATACTTCCTCCGAAATATGTTGCGAACAGAGTCATATCTCCTGAACTATGCGACATAGGTGCTTAATACCCCTTCAGCGATTGTTGCCTTACAGTAAGGGTTATGAATACGACGTTTGGTTCAAATCTGTCCAGTGGTTTAGGAGAGCCCGCATCTCGTGGTCGTGCGGTAGCGTTCTCGCTTCCCACGCCCAGGTTCCCGGGTTCGATTCCCGGCGGGGTCAGGGATTTTCTCTGCCTCGTGATGGCTGGGTGTTGTGTGATGTCCTTAGGTTAGCTAGGTTTAAGTAGTTCTAAGTTCTAGGGGACTGATGACCATAGATGTTAAGTCCCATAGTGCTCAGAGCCATTTTTGGTTTAGGAGAGGATGCGGAATTTATGCACATACACACATCCATTTTTATAATACATGTGGATTCCGAATAGTAGTTTCCGACGTCTGGAAGGAGCACCAACACTGCAACTTACACAAGATGGATTCCCCTCCCTGTTTCAAGAAATAAGATAGGAACTTAATGGTGTCAAAACAGACCACACAAGAAACATTTCAATCACATTACCGTCAAAACATACGTTTTCAGACGACTTTCAGACTTGAACGGCTTATAAAATGCAGTATGGTTCATAGATGGATCGATAAGTAATCAAATTAGAGTGTGTATCCCGTTCAAAATATTTATGGGGTTCTTTGAGGATAATAGTCGCATCATCACGAAAGCTAAAGTAGTCCTAGTCCTTGTTCGAAGTGCTGCAGATAATAATTCATACATCCAAGAGTAAGAAATGAATAAAATTGAATTGGATACATTTGTGTGGAAAATTCCGCTTATAGCTGTAATAGATGTGGAATGTTTGAAACTTTTAGGTGTACTGAACGGAGGTGTTCAACTGCCAATAAGTTTCCGTTCATGGGATTTATAGGAGTATCTAATTCTACTGACAAAATGAAGACAGGCATATGTGATTAAAACAGTAGTTCATATAGAAACAGTTCGCTTTATTATTCTGACGCTGCCAACAGACAGAGGGTGGGGGGGGGGGTATGAAAAAGGATTCCTGCATATTCGACAGTTATAAGTTAACCAGTGTAAGAGTGCAGCTGAATTCTTTATTTTACAACATGATAAACTACAACTTTAACGGGATAATAACAATAACGGTCTAATGTATAACGCGTATGCAAGGTTCTACTCTTCTCATTACGAGGGTCATTTGGTAGGATGCATGCTCAGGCCACAGCAATTTAAAGTATTAGCGCCCATCGTTATGACTTACTGCTCGAAGCAAAATGCCCAACAGCTTAGAACAGCAGTGTGCAGGAATACTCGAAAAAGCACGAAATAGTTAACGCACTTGCGCCATAGAAAATCGTGGGATGGTAAGGGAATCGCATACGGAAGTATGGAGACTTCATTTCGAAACTGATCACACAGACAGCAATGTTTACGTCAACTACTGCGAGAAGATGTCTTGGATTCAGAAAATCTCCAGAAGCGCATCAGTTGAGAATCCCAAAACGTATGTGTGACCATCTATTCGATTATTTAAGCAGCGGTATGGTGAAGAAGACAAAAAATTGGTTTTATGTTTTCTCCAGATAATGTACAAATATTTTTCAGCTATGTTACCAATAAATCATATTTCAATTTAAAAAAGAACTTATTATTATTATTCTGGATTTACAATGTGAGTACATTTTTCCAGCACCTATTCTAGATTACAGTAAGTCACTAATTATTGTTCTCCACTCTTCTCTATTTGTCCATAAATCTTCAGGAATGTTGTTCTTCTTCATTGCTGACTGAACTCCCTGTTTCCATGTATCAGGTGGTCGTCCCCTTTTTCTTCTTCCAATTGGTACCCAGTCGATTATGCATTTTGGTAGCCGTTCCTGTTCCATTCGTCTGATGTGTCCATACCATTTAAGTTGTTTGTGCTCGATGAAATCAATAATTGAATTTTTACATTTCATCTTGTCTCTGATTACTTCATTTCTTATTCTTTCTCGTCTTGATATTCTTGCTGAACGTCTCCAGAAATCCATTTCTGTGGCTAATAATTTTGATTTCAGTTGCCATTTTGTTGTCCACACTTCTGAACCATATGTAATAATGCTCCTAACTATTGTTTTAAAAATCCTTATTTTGTTATCAGTTGTTATGTGTTTGTCCCAGAGAATTCCATTCAATAAAGAGATTGTCGTCTTTCCAGAATTTATTCTTGATGTAATTTCTTTGTCCTGTTTCCCATAATTTGTAATTTTCACACCTAAATGTTTATATTCCTCAGTAGCTGTTATTGTTCCCATCCCTTTTTCTAATATTAAGTCTCCATTCACTCCACCAATTACCATGTACTTTGTTTTATTCATGTTTACATTTAGACCTGATTTTTTATATTCTTAAATCAATTTTCTGGTCATATACTCTATGTCCTCATAGTCTTGGGCTATAATCAGTTGGTCATCTGCAAATTGTAACGAGTATATTGTTCTATCATTTATTGGTATTCCCATAGCGTGACATTTTTTCTTCCAATTCTGTAAAGTTACTTCTGTATATATTTATTTGTATTTATTTTTTCAACCACCTACAGTTGTTTAGAGGTAAGTATTCAGCACGAGCTGCCCATGCAGTTCATCAACCATGGGAGATATAATATCACATATGTCATCTATATGATGCTGGAACCAGGCATGGTCGATTGCATCCTAATGCCATAGCCTTATAGAAGTCACTCTGTAGGTAGAAAAATCGCAGTCATTTATTTTTGAACCGAGGTACACACTTCATACGGGAAGTATACTTCATTCATGACTGCCTTTTTCTGTACTAATAGAGAGGGTCCCTCCGCAGATCCATGACTAAAGCATGATGTTCACTCTTTGCTGTGCTACAGGGAATGTGTAACCACCGCACTGGCAGTTGATTCTGGGGTGTGGGTTGTGAGCTCCCCACCCCCACGTGATATGATGAGACAATCAAATTTGATATGGTAGTCTTCGAACAGTGCTACCACCAGCAAAACACCGTGTATCAGTGAATGAAATTTTAGGACTGTGGATGGCAATCATTGCTCGCATGTGCGGAAAGAATATATCTTAATTAGGTAGTCGTCTGAACAGTACTGCACTGCATATCATTTAGTGTGCATCATGATCACAAAGTCCATTAACAATTGAATACAATCTAACTGTTTCAGCATGAGCACTGTCTATGAAAATGATATCAGTCAGGGTCCTGCTATCTTGCTGCACGTGAGCTGGAAAATTAACAAGTAAAATCAGATTGTAGCAGCCAAATAGTGATGCTAATTCAGTTTTTGTGCCAGAATCTTCTAAGAAATGTACATTCAAGTTTCCCCAAACTACTAAGTGCTCCGACGTGACTGACAGGTAGCTTAATAATGAATCTATATATATCTGATGAATATCTGGAAGCGTCCTAAAGGGTATCTGCAGGCTGCCACCATTACAAGAGAAGTATTCCTTTATAACAACTCACAAGCAAATACTTCTACATTCTGATCGACACAAAAGCTACTTGTTTCAATATTTTTGACTTTGTGTCTAACTTTTTCATATGTTGCAACTCCTAATTTTTCTAGGTTGTTCTACAGGAACGTCTCTATCCTTGTAGTTATATGGTATTCAAAGAGGCAAAGATCATCTACAATCGCAGAATTTTCCGTGTCTGCTAGACACACAAGAAGCTCATCTATCTCGTTTTTCAGTTCCCAGATGTTCTGGTGAAACAAAATCAATGTATTTTTTCTGAAAACTGTTACATAAAGGTATTATGATCTTGTTCTATTCCACTTACTTTTAAGATTGTGTTTAACTCGAATCTATCCTAAACAATTGTCTGTATAGCTCCAATAATCACCTGAGATTGTGCCTTGTGTGTTTATGGTCCCCCTACGTGCTGAGCTCAACTATCTCTCCTTCTCTCCCTCCCCCCTTCTCCCCCATGAGGCAGGCCACGATTTGTGTATCCACGTCTCACAATTGTAGCAATAGGTACAATACCAATATAAGACTTTGTTTCAGTCAAAAAGGAATCCACTCATCTCGTTGTTTACACAATCGCCAGCCACATTAGCCTGGAGCTGGTCGTGGCACTGCAAAATCTCCACACATCCTCTATGAGAATGTAATCACCCCTTAGATATTCACTGAACGTGTTTTAGATGGCAGAAGACAGGAAATGAATGAAAACTAAAAACCATGACACTTAATAACAAGTCTTCCACATCCTAGAGGACAAGTAGCAGAGCTCAACGCTAAGGCTGTATTAAACGCTACAGTTCTTCCACTAGAATGGTCCTTATCTTCCCTTGATCGACATCTCGCAAAACAAAAAGCGGGTCAGCTAGAATTGGAAAGGAAGGTTGTATGTATAGTAAGTGGATATCGAAAGCGTTGGGGGACTAATAATTTACACAGAGTACGAAAAAATATGTGACATGTAAAATCACTCTGTTACTACCAGTGCAAGAAAATTTTAGAATTTTATGTAACATGGAATTAGTTTAGAATCATCCCGCATGCAGCTTTAAATGAGTTCTAGCGAAATCTGTGCTTATTAGAATGAGCACTGATTCTCTTTCATGAAATTAAAATAATTAACGACACAGTATTTTAATTACGCTTTATTTCTCGGTACAGCGAGCACATTCCCACTGTAATGAGACTATTCATATAGCACTGTTGTGGAAGAGAACCACGCAATCAGCTGAAGGAAGATGCAGACGAATTACTACAATCAATTGTGTATTAAATGTTAAATAAAATGACTGAAAATTGAAGCAAATAATTCTACATACAAGACGCACTAAATAAGAGAGTAACAATCATTCGTTGTACCTGGAGATACTAGAAGGTATCAGATAGATTATATAATGGTAAGACAGAGATTTAGGAACCAGGTTTTAAATTGTAAGAAATTTCCAGGGGCAGATGTGAACTCTGACCAGAATCTATTGGTTATGAACTGTAGATTAAAACTGAAGAAACTGCAAAAAGGTGGGAATTTAAGGAGATGGGACCTGGATAAACTGAAAGAACCAGAGGTTGTACAGAGTTTCAGGGAGAGCGTAAGGGAACAAATGGCAGGAATGGGGGAAAGAAATACAGTAGAAGACGAATGGGTAGCTTTGAGGGATGAATTAGTGAAGGCAGCAGAGGATCAAGTAGGTAAAAAGACGAGGGCTAGTAGAGATCCTTGGGTAACAGAAGAAATATTGAATTTAATTGATGAAAGGAGAAAATATAAAAATGCAGTAAATAAGCAGGCAAAAAGGTATACAAAAGTCTCAAAAATGAGATCGACAGGAAGTGAAAAATGGCTAAGCAGGGATGGCTAGAGGATAAATGTAAGAATGTAGAGGCTTATCTCACTAGGAGTAAGATAGATACTGCCTACAGGAAAATTAAAGAGACCTTTGGAGAAAAGAGAACCACTTGTATGAATATTAAGAGCTCAGATGGAAATCCAGTTCTAAGCAAGGAAGGGAAAGCAGAAAGGTGGAAGGAGTATATAGAGGGTCTATACAATGGCGATGTACTTGAGGATAATATTATGTAAATGGAAGAGGATGTAGATGAAGATGAAACGGGAGATATGATACTGCGTGAAGAGTTTGACAGAGCACTGAAAGACCTAAGTCGAAACAAGGCCCTGGGAGTAGATAACACTCCATTAGAACTACTGACAACCTTGGGAGAGTCAGTCCTGACAAAACTCTACCACCTGGTGAGCAAGATGTATGAGACAGGCGAAATATCCTCAGACTTAAAGAAGAATATAATAATCCCAATCCCAAAGAAAGCAGGTGTTGACAGATGTGAAAATTACCGAACTATCAGTTTAATAAGTCACAGCTGCAAAATGCTAACGCGAATTCTTTACAGGCGAATTTAAAAATTAGTAGAAGCCGACCTTGGGGAAGATCAATTTGGATTCCGTAGAAATATTGGAACACGTGAGGCAATACTGACCCTACGGCTTACCTTAGAAGCTAGATTAAGGGAAGGCAAACCTATGTTTCTAGCACTTGTAGACTTAGAGAAAGCTTTTGACAATGTTGACTGGAACACTCTCTTTCAAATTCTGAAGGTGGCAGGGGTAAAATATAGGGAGCGAAAGGCTATTTACAATTTGTATACACTCCTGGAAATTGAAATAAGAACACCGTGAATTCATTGTCCCAGGAAGGGGAAACTTTATTGACACATTCCTGGGGTCAGATACATCACATGATCACACTGACAGAACCACAGGCACATAGACACAGGCAACAGAGCATGCACAATGTCGGCACTAGTACAGTGTATATCCACCTTTCGCAGCAATGCAGGCTGCTATTCTCCCATGGAGACGATCGTAGAGATGCTGGATGTAGTCCTGTGGAACGGCTTGCCACGCCATTTCCACCTGGCGCCTCAGTTGGACCAGCGTTCGTGCTGGACGTGCAGACCGCGTGAGACGACGCTTCATCCAGTCCCAAACATGCTCAATGGGGGACAGATCCGGAGATCTTGCTGGCCAGGGTAGTTGACTTACACCTTCTAGAGCACGTTGGGTGGCACGGGATACATGCGGACGTGCATTGTCCTGTTGGAACAGCAAGTTCCCTTTCCGGTCTAGGAATGGTAGAACGATGGGTTCGATGACGGTTTGGATGTACCGTGCACTATTCAGTGTCCCCTCGACGATCACCAGTGGTGTACGGCCAGTGTAGGAGATCGCTCCCCACACCATGATGCTGGGTGTTGGCCCTGTGTGCCTCGGTCTTATGCAGTCCTGATTGTGGCGCTCACCTGCACGGCGCCAAACACGCATACGACCATCATTGGCACCAAGGCAGAAGCGACTCTCATCGCTGAAGACGACACGTCTCCATTCGTCCCTCCATTCACGCCTGTCGCGACACCACTGGAGGCGGGCTGCACGATGTTGGGGCGTGAGCGGAAGACGGCCTAACGGTGTGCGGGACCGTAGCCCAGCTTCATGGAGACGGTTGCGAATGGTCCTCGCCGATACCCCAGGAGCAACAGTGTCCCTAATTTGCTGGGAAGTGGCGGTGCGGTCCCCTACGGCACTGCGTAGGATCCTACGGTCTTGGCGTGCATCCGTGCGTCGCTGCGGTCCGGTCCCAGGTCGACGGGCACGTGCACCTTCCGCCGACCACTGGCGACAACATCGATGTACTGTGGAGACCTCACGCCCCACGTGTTGAGCAATTCGGCGGTACGTCCACCTGGCCTCCCGCATGCCCACTATACGCCCTCGCTCAAAGTCCGTCAACTGCACATACGGTTCACGTCCACGCTGTCGCGGCATGCTACCAGTGTTAAAGACTGCGATGGAGCTCCGTATGCCACGGCAAACTGGCCGACACTGACGGCGGCGGTGCACAAATGCTGCGCAGCTAGCGCCATTCGACGGCCAACACCGCGGTTCCTGGTGTGTCCGCTGTGCCGTGCGTGTGATCATTGCTTGTACAGCCCTCTCGCAGTGTCCGGAGCAAGTATGGTGGGTCTGACACACCGGTGTCAATGTGTTCTTTTTTCCATTTCCAGGAGTGTAGAAACCAAATGGCAGTTATAAGAGTTGAGGGGCATGAAAGGGAAGCAGTGGTTGGGAAGGGAGTGAGACAGGGTTGTAGCCTCTCCCCGATGTTATTCAATCTGTATATTGAGCAAGCAGTGAAGGAAACAAAAGAAAAATTCGGAGTAGGTATTAAAATCCATGGAGAAGAAATAAAAACTTTGAGGTTCGCCGATGACATTGTAATTCTGTCAGAGACAGCAAAGGACTTGGAAGAGCAGTTGAACGGAATGGATGGTGTCTTGAAGAGAGGATATAAGATGAACATCAACAAAAGCTAAACGAGGATAATGGAATGTAGTCGAATTAAGTCGGGTGATGTTGAGGGTATTAGATTAGGAAATGAGACACTTAAAGTAGTAAAGGAGTTTTGCTATTTGGGGAGCAAAATAACTGATGATGTTCGAAGTAGAGGGGATATCAAATGTAGACTGGCAATGGCAAAGAAAGCGTTTCTGAAGAAGAGAAATTTGTTATAATCGAGTATTGATTTAAGTGTTAGGAAGTCGCTTCTGAAAGTATTTGTAGGGAGTGTAGCCATGTATGGAAGTGAAACATGGACGATAAGTAGTTTAGACAAGAAGAGAATAGAAGCTTTCGAAATGTGGTGCTACAGAAGAATGCTGAAGATTAGATGGGTAGATCACATAACTAATGAGGTGTTGAATAGGATTGGGGAGAAGAGAAGTTTGTGGCACAGCTTGACTAGAAGAAGGGATCGGTTGGTAGGACATCACCAATTTAGTATTGGAGGGCAGCATGGAGGGTAGAAATCGTAGAGGGAGACCAAGAGATGAATACAGTAAGCAGATTCAGAAGGATGTATGTTGCAGTTGGTACTGGGAGATGAAGCTTGCGCAGGATAGAGTAGCATGGAGAGCTGCATCAAACCAGTCTCAGGACTGAAGGCCACAACAACAACAACAACAACAATCATTCAATAAGACGCCAGCGAAACCATGAAAGAATGCTGTTGTTAGGACGTGTCATGCTGTAGACCAAACATACCAGCGAAATCAACTCAGGGTAATTGCTTAATCTGAACATTCAAAGCAACTTCAACTGTTGGTCGTTTACGAGGCTGGTTACTTATAATCTGATTGTTTTGTAGTGCTTGCAATCATTAATAAATGAACGACCCGAGACACAGAAAAATAAGGCTATTTTATTACGGTAATGACAGAAACAGTTCTGCAATGTAGGAATCGATGTGAGGTAACGTAAGACGGCTGTAAAGGTCATGTGTTTTACATTTTATTCATTAACCTACAAATTTTATTCAAACAAGTGAATGTAAGGAGGTCATTCTGAGAAGCATTCAATGAAGAAATTTTTTCCATCCGATCTGACCAAAAATCCAAAGACGTTTTCTTTCAACGTATCGTCATCGAACAGATCCGAAGCACCTATTCAGTCGCACAGTGTCTATGAAAGTTTAACAGACTGCTGTAGTTCTGATTAACATTGATACGTATGCAAATCTGCCAGTGAGTGATTATAGAAGCATATTTAGCTGATACTGACACTAGAGTGCGTCTGACTAAACTGGACAGTTTAACTACATGAAACTTCCTGGCAGATTAGAACTGTGTGCCGGACCGAGACTCGAACTCTGGACCTGAGTTCGAGTTTCGGCCCGGCACACAGTTTTAATCTGCCAGGAAGTTTCATATCAGCGCACGCTCCGGTGCAGTGGGAAAATCTCATTCCAGTTTAAGTACATGTAACTACTGTTACAAATGCAACGAGTTGACAATGAATATACAAACACAACGGACTGATAATAGGTATGCATATTGAAACAGGTCTTTGGGAGTCTTTTATTTGCATTTCTGGAATTTGTATATACTTTGGATGGCTCAAACTCTAAGCGATAATTTTGAATTGCTGATTAATGGCTCGTAGTCTTTGCTTTGGTCAGAGTAGCCGGGTCGCTGGAAGATGTTCATGTTTTGTCATTACGAGAGAGGTGCTGAGACAGGCAACGAACAGAAGACTCGTGGCAATGTAGACGTAAAGTTACGTGTATCTGTGCTTTTGAGTAAAACGATTTGTGTTTGAATGTTGTGAACCAGAGGAGAAAGATGTGATTAGTGACTTAGAATGAAATAAAATGTAATGAGATTATAGGAGCATATTAAGAGGAATGTTATTTTTATTTAGTTGCATCGCAATCGCACATAGTTTGGATTCATTGTTGAATGAGACATCCATATCATGGAAATTTAGATTTTTCATTAAAGAGTGAGTAATTTTAACTGTATTATACTTTTCATGTTTATTAGTTATTTGTCAAACATTTGTGAGAGTAAGACTTTGCTACCAATGTTGACCTTTGTCAATGTTAATGAGTGTTGTAACATTAATTTCATGCAAGTAATAATATATCAAATAATCTAAAAACAGGTTGTTAAAGAAATATTTCACCTAATAGCATTGTCCACATCCCCACTCCGAGTCATTTTTATCCAAAGATTGTCTCACTCAGTGACGTGCATAAAATACTCTATTAGTTGTCTGGAGCATTGCAGTAAGCTTCAGCAATTGTAGTTAGGAATTTGCATCTGGCGCATGGAGAACAGCACGCAACACGTTTCCAAGCAATCACATCACGAGGTAAGATATTTTCGTTTCAGGGTCAGCTTGCTACGAAAATTATCAAAGCACAGGGACCATATCATGAACAGAAGTATTAGGCAGATCATTAATGTACAGAAACCACTTTGTTTAATTAAAGAGAACAGCAGTTACGTTCAGGATTTAATCAGTCTGCACATTTTTAGAAAGATGATGAAGTGGGACCAATTCATGTTGTTTTCTCGCAGACAGGCAATCTGTATTTAGATCCTCTCGCAGTTGGAAATGCGTAAAGTCACCCAACGCTAAACAGCAAATTTACAACCATCCAGCCAAGGCAATATGAGTTCATAATCAAACGATAATAGTATTTAAAGTAATCTTTCAATATCACTGTAATGAATATTTAAATTCGAGGTGATAAATTTACTGTTATGTAAACAAAACTGCACACAGGGATAACATTTCCGATTGCATTGAAGAAACCCTACTTTCTGTTCTCTTGTGTTAAATCTACTTACGTTCTAAAAATTCTAGGAAGCCTGTGGAGTTAGCGGACAATTGGTACTTACCTGCGATCTTGATTGGAGCGTGCTTTATACCGAAATATAAAGTTGAAGAAGAGCCATACTGTGCTATACCTTATAACCAGTACCTACGTAGTTAACTAACTTGACACTGGCCTTGTGGTTACCAAAGCTAGCGCATCATTTAGTGCAACCCATCTTGTAATAACTCACTGCACATAGTAATTTAATATTCAGACAGAGCTTTAAGGGAAAAAGAATCATATCTGCGAACATAGGTGAAACGTGATGAACAAGTGTGAAACACATCTACTACATGTATTAATAAAATACAAGAAGAAGAAGTTGCAAGTGCATTAGTTACACGTAGCAAAATTTCTACGAGTAAAACGATACTTTAAACGAAAGGCACACGTGTTCATCAGATCTCGTGCTTTGTTTACCCCAGAACAATGCACTCTGGAACGAGGGAACTAAAACCAAAATTCACAGCCATTTTTCACTTAGATTGGGTATTCAGAAAACATCAATTAACAACACGAATTAAATAATACAAAACGCACAGATAATGCTATAAATCAGCCCTTCAGATTGTGCCGCATTCTACACATACTCGCAACGAAGGCCTTGGCGTCCGACAATTAACAAAATAAAAATACCTCGAACCAGACTAAAATAACCATAGTTTCCAATAATGTATGACAGCCCAGTCTTATGAAATCTTTAAAATTTTTCGAAAATTTATTACAGAAGAAATACAGAGTATGGATGGACCATGTCGTCTGTGTAACTGGTACATACATATATAAGAAATAACTTCAATAAAATGCTGGTTATACCAACTTGGTAAACGACCGATTTTAAAACATGGTTAATAAAATTTCAGTCAAGTATAAAATATATACACTTCGGCGTTACAAAACGTAACTTGCAATTTATTAAGAATCTGTAAGATCGCTTTTCTCGATTTCTTATAATGTCAGATATTACTAATCTTGTATAAGCCTCTCGGATTCCGGTCTGCTTAAGGTAAGACAATGGACTTAGTACTCATTAGCCAGCACATGGTATGTATCAAGAATTATCGCTTTTCTCGATTTCTTATGTCAGGTATTGCTAATCTTATAAAAGCCAGACGGATTCTCGCCTCGTTAAGGTAGGACAATGGACTTAGCGCTCATTAACAAGCAAAACGTACATACCAAGAATTTCCTCTCCGAGAAGTTACGTGTACACCATATATTTCGATGTAACATATTCACGAGTAAGTCTGAATTACACAATCGGGAAGGGACCGCAATAACTGGGTACGAACTGACACAAAGGAACAAGGTAACAAAGTCCAACCAGCCACTAGGCGCTCTAATTTGCGAAATATTATATCTCTGGTGTCAGTAAAACACTGCAAGGCAAAGCATTTAGAGCAAGGTATAACTGAAATTGTCTAGTGGCAGAGGGGTTTCAAGACGCCTCACTCAAGAGATTTTAACTATCAGTTTGATTAATTAAATTATGGAATTGACTGCAGTAATTAAACTGAGGTGATATATGTAATGACAATAGTGAATATAAAATTCGTTCTCTCTCTTTCGCGCTAGCATCACATTATCAAAGTACTCCTGCGACGGTGGTGGCGAGGTCTATCACAGACAACATTCCAGGTAAAAGTGTTCCCACTAATGTCTCCACGTGACTGTGTTGGCGTCCGTTTGTGCACCCTTTTCCGTTAAGTTCTTTACCTGAGCCTAAGATGTCCCATTTGACCAGTGGTCACAGGCTGAGCTACACTCGACAGTCAATAGTTGTCTTACTGAATTCAAATAACGTGGTATCTTTAACCAACACAAAAGCCAGCGTACGTGCGAGAAATGAATTATTGTTTACGGTTCATGGAAAGCTCTCTCTCTGCCACTGCCTGTGGGTCAACCGAAAGTTGCTATTTCACATGTCTGACATGACCAGTGACGTAAATGTGTTGTGCCGTGTGATGTAAATGTGGCGCGGCTTATTTGAAATGGATTTTGTTTGTAGATGACGCGATGGTGTAGGCAGTGGCGCACTCTGGTGTGAAGTGTTTGTGTTTCTAAGCTTTTTGTGAGTGATGTTAGAGCGGCAGTGGACTTAGCGCACTGTGTTACTCGGTGTTTTGGAGGTTTATTTGTTGCCTTGTCCTTGAGTTATTTTGACGTCGTTAGTTATTAGCTATTGATTTGTTTTCGGTTTTGAAATTATTAGTCCGTCTCGTTGTTAATGTTTCGAATGCTAATTTTTTGGTTGTTTGTTTATTGCTAGCTATGGATCTCACGACGAAATTTAGTAGCCATTCGTTGGTTACTCCTGTGGTTGACAATATGACAACTACATTACATTTCTGTAATTATATGGACTCGTGACAAAATGTGTGGTGTGTCAGCAGCGCGCCAGCAGAATTTATGAAATTGTGCGGAGTCTCTGCTTCTCAAACCAGAATGAATATACACTGACCGAAAAAAGTCCCAGTACCAAGAAATAATTAATGTAGATTAATGAGATTTCTGGAATAAATTTGGCTAGGGTAACATATTTAAGTGACTGATGTTACAAGATCACAGGTTAATATAAGCTCGACATAAGCCATTGCAAATGTGAAATGTTAGTACATTAATCACCGATGTAACCGCCAGATTGTTGAACGCAAGCATGCAAAGGTGCATACGTTGTGTCGTAAAGGTGCCGGATGTCAGCTTCTGGGATGGAGTTCTATGCCTGTTGCAATTGGCCGGTCAATACAAGGGCGGTTTACAATGATTGTAGAGTTGTCGTCCGATCATGTCCCATACGTTCTCTATTCGAGACAGATCGGGTGATCGAGCAGGCCAGTGCAACATGTTCACGCTCTGTAGAGCATGTTGGGTCACAAACGTGGTCTCCGAATGAACGTTATCCTATCGGAAAACACCCCCTGGAATGCTGTTCATAAATGGAAGTACAACAGGTCGAATCTCCAGACTGGTGTACGGATTTGTAGGCAGGATGCATGGGGTAACCGAAAGAACGCTCCTGCTCTCTCATGAAAACGCACCTCAGACCCTCAGACCGTAACTGGAAGCGTAGGACCAGTGTGTCTAGGTCGCAGACAGGCTGCTTGTAGGTGCGAACCTGGCCTTCTCCTGACCAACACACGGCCATCACTGGCACCAAGGCACAACCGGCTTTCACCAGAATCTACGACAGAGCTCCATTCCGCCCTCCAATCAGCTGTCGTTTGACACCACTGAACTGTTGTTAGGTCATTGTGGTGCCAACTGTTGCTCGTTTTGCTGCTGCAGACGCAATACGATGGGCCAGAGCTATACGCCGAACATGGTAGTTTCCGCTCTCGGTTGAGCCACGTGGTCGTCAGGAGTCCAGTCTTCCTGCGATATACATTGTCGTGACCACCGCTGCCAGCAGTCATATTGAGTGGCTTCATTCCTGCCAAGGCTTTCTGCAGTATTCCAAAGGGAACATCCACGTTGCCTTAGCCCTATTCACGACCTTGTTCAAACTCGCTGAGGTATTGTTAATGACTTCTCCGTCGTCTTAAAGCCATTCCTGACTAACGTCAACTCATTACGCCCAATCTCAAAGGTAAGTAACACTGACGACCTTTTAGTTCGCATTTAAAGCAAATTTGATTTGCATCCTCATTAGTGGCACTACTAGTGCCACTGTTGTACAACTGGCGCGAAATCTGAATAGACGCCATCTTTTAGATGTAGAAATATGCCTACCAACTTTCGTTTATCTCGCATAACTCCTTCTTTGTGTTGGGATTTTTTTCCATTGTGCTCATGATTGTGTTTTCAGTAACAGGTACTTAAGCTTTTGTGTGTGTTTGAGTGTGTGTGTGATTGATCTGGCATCTACATTTATTTCTCAGGTGGCTCTGGGTTGTTAGTGAGTTTTTAGCTTCTTTTGTCTTTTACGAAGAAGTGTAGTGTGTTTGTTTATCTACGTAATTTTCTTTGGGATGTAGATACCGAAATTTATGTTCAAATAGTTTTTTATGATTATGTGGTTTGCGTTGGTAGTTGAGCGTCACATTTAGTAGTTTACAGTGGTGGAAATAGAAGACTGTATTGTCATGTTGGCCTGGTTAGTTTTTGCAAATAGTAGGTTCTGCTAGTTGCTGGTTGTTGGTACCGTGGGCTTCGTTTGGGCTATATAGGTCAAGTCATATTTGCGGTACGAAGTTTTAAAGTTGATCTTGGGTTGGTGGTATTGAGAGGTTCATTTGAGCTGGATATGTTAAGCGAAATTTGCAATACCTATACTTTTAGTTTTTGCATTTTTTTGGTTCTATTGAAAGTTGAGAATTTCGTATGCTTGATTTTTGGTTGGACTGATATCTGTATTGGATGTGTGTCGTTCATTTTATTGTCGTTTGTTTAGTTTGTTTCCGATCAAAATCTCGAGTTTTCCACGGTCGTTGCATTAGCTTCATTTTATTTCTGGTAACAACCCTATAACGCCCAACGCTGACAGACCCCAAAATTTTTATTTCACCAAAACCTCTTATTATTGCCTCTTTTCACTATTTCATGTGCAGTTCTAACTCTGTTAACATTTTCCACCCGAACATTTTAATGTGACATATTTGTCACTACGGACAATAGACTATATGAAATACTGGATGGCAAGACGTGTTGTTAACATTTGAATTTAATTTATAGGTTCTAGTTTCAAAATTCATTCTCATTTTTATGGAAAATTCTGTGTTGAAGAATGAATATATTAATACTAGCTTGCTTTTAAAGACATTCAGTAGCAAGCCACCATACATATCTCATTTCTGCACTGTCAGGTTGTTATATGTTATAAAACAGCACATGATTCACTAAAGAGTACATTATGCAAAACTGTTAATTTATTTACACAGTAAAACAGAAGAAAGCAACTGAAATTATTAGCCACCGCAATTTGTAATTTTTTGCCTCACGTCTTCAGAAACAATTTTTACCTTTATGTAAGCACAAAAATAGTCACAAATCTCACACCACACGTATGATAGCACCTTGATCAATATCTTGCATCGTCCTCTTGTTTCCTTCCATATAGGCCAATGATCAAACTTGTCCTTTTGCTGTCTAAAACAGGCAGAAAATTTCTGGTAGCCCCTTCTTCTTTTTTGACATGTCATCTTCACTTGGGTGTCCTCGCTTTGGTTTGTCTTTCGCTGCCAATGCTAGTCCACCCACAATTTCTGTTTGGGGTTTAGGCAGCGGAATGCGTCGTTCTTGAAGAGACTTGCAGTCCTTACGTTATTTGAGCGAGCTATTGGCTATCGCAACTGTAATAGCGACCCAGAAGATTTATAAACACCACCTCCTTGATTTTATGTGGTATCTGTATACCGAAGAACAATACCACCCGCCTACAGAGGCAATTAGACAGTAATTTTTTTCTCGCTCAGACTCGAATGAAATAGGAAAGAAAATTGCTAATGAGACCTTAACTTTTCCCGGCAAATTGAATGTTCAAATAACTTAGGGGTTTACTGCCGGGTGACGTCGTCGAACACTTCCGATATTTCGACAGGAGCACACCCTGACATTCTCAAGGCACAAATGCAAGGAAGAAGAAATGTGCAAGGAAATCTAATACCTCGGTTCATAGAGGAGAAACAAGGAAGACACCACACACAGAACAAGTGTCAACACAAACAAAGATAACCAACATCAGAAATGTCGATAGTTACTATTAATCAACAGGTGAGGTAGCACTAACTCTGTTCCTGTGTACCGGCCGCGGTGGCCGAGCGGTTCTAGGCGCTTCAGTCCGGAACCGCGCGACTGCTACGGTCGCAGGTTCGAATCCTGCGTCGGGCATGGATGTGTGTGATGTCCTTAGGTTAGTTAGGTTTAAGTAGTTCTAAGTTCTAGGGGACATTACCTCAGATGTTAAGTCCCATATCGCTCAGAACCATTTGAACCATTTTTTTGTCCCTCTGTTTTTTGATGAGAGACAGAGCCGGATTCCAAGCAGCATTTAAACAAAATCCACCATCTCTGTTAATAAGGTGACTTGATAGTTTGATTTCAACAGCTTCCTTAATAACACTGTCCCAATAGCTGGACGTGCAAGCCAGAATCTCCGTGTTGTTGTATTCCATGGAATGACCAGTGTCAAGGTAATGTTCTGCAATAGCGGATTTTCTCGGCTGTTGTAAGCGTGTGTGGCGCTTATGTTCAATACACCGGTCTTCCACAGTCCTGATTGTCTGACCAATATATGACATGCCACAACTGCAAGGAATACGATAGACCCCAGCCTTACGCAAATCAAGGTCATCTTTTACGGACCACCTTCTAAGATTAAGGCCCTGTTGGCGTCTGTAAAAGATGATCTTGGTTTGCGTAAGGCTGGGGTCTATCGTATTCCTTGCAGTTGTGGCATGTCATGTATTGGTCAGACAATCAGGACTGTGGAAGACGGGTGTATTGAACATAAGCATCACACACGCTTACAACAGCCGAGAAAATCCGCTATTGCAGAACTTTACCTTGACACCGGTCATTCTATGGAATTCAATAACACGGAGATTCTGGCTTGCACGTCCAGCTGTTGGGACAGTGTCATTAAGGAAGCTGTTGAAATCAAACTATCAAGCCACCTTATTAACAGAGATGGTGGATTTTGTTTAAATGCTGCTTGGAATCCGGCTCTGTCTCTCATAAAAAAACACAGGGACAGAATTAGTGCTACCTCACCTGTTGATTAATAGTAACTATCGATATTTCTGATGTTGGTTATCTTTGTTTGTGTTGACACTTGTTCTGTGTGTGGTGTCTTCCTTGTTTCTCCTCTGTGAACCGAGGTATTAAATTTCCTTGCACATTTCTTCTTCCTTGCATTTGTGCCTTGAGAATGGCAGGGTGTGCTCCTTTCGAAATACCGGCGGTGTTCGATGACGTCACCCGGCAGAAAAACCCCTAAGTGATTTGAACAAAATTGCTAATGTTTGTACGAATTACTGTGCGCCGTATACTTTACATGGCCTTGCAAGTGCCTACGAAAGAGCTTCAAAAAAGAAGTTAAACATTATTAATGCAGGAAGTTACTCGTTATTATTCAAGACGAAGTAACTGTTACTGAATACTACACTATACATCAAGGCGACACAGGTAGATGACGCTAGTTTTGAACATAGTTACCAAATTACTGTAAGCAGCCGTCGGGACGGTCTAACATTCGTTCCTCAACGACCGAAATCCGCTCCTTGGTCACGGAGCTATTCGACAAGCTACGTGTCAACGTCGTAAACATCCGAAAAATCTGCGTTTGCTGCAAATCAGTTCCTCGATTGCCTGGACATTGTCGTCTGTGGTCCCAGATCAACATCACCCACGTCTGTGCCGCCTTGGTCATATTTTCTGCATAACTTCACTGCGGCTAGAAACTCTACTGCATTATAACACCACCATTTCATAGTAAATATCTCTAGAATTTCATTGTTTTGCCCACAAGAATCGTAGTGTCCTGGGTACTTCAGCCTTGGAGTACACTATCTGATTGAAAGTTTCCTGACATCTATCAGCCGACATTAATATGGTGTAGGGGTGGCTTGAGCTCTGCTGGTGACACTTTCAATGAGGTGTATGAATGTCTATGGTGGAATGGCAGTCCATTCTTGCTGAAGAGCCGAAACCAGAGAAGGCATTGATGTTGGACGCTGGGTTCAAAAGCGAACGTTCTGACTCATCCAAAAGGTGTTCCGTTGGGTTCAGGTCAGGAATTTGGGCAGTCAAGTCCAGTCAGCATGTTACCGTCCACAAACCATTGTCTCAAAGACGCTGCTTTATGACAAAGCGCGTTGTCATACTAATACTATCATCATCTCCGAACTGTTCCTCCACTGTGCGCTACACACAGACCTGTAAAATGTGTTCATATACTCCTGCATTCAGAGTTTTCTTAAGCGCAATAAGGGACAACAGCCTAATCGCGGAAAGCACCTCCATACTCTAAAACCATCCCCCATACTTCACTTTTGGACTTACAGATGGTGGCAGGTAATGTTCTCCAGGCAGTCGCTAAACCCAAACCGTTTCACACGGATTCTACAGGGTATAGCGTGATCCATCACTCCAAGTCGTTCGCTTCCTTTCATACACTGTCCAGAGGTGTCACTGTTTACACCACATGAAGCGTTGCTTAACACTGACATGTGAAATGTGTGGCTTATGAGGATCTGTTCCTCCATTGACACCATTCTTTGTAACTATCAACGTACAGTCATTTTTCTAGCTGGACTGCTGGTAGCACATTGGGACTCAAGAAAGTTTTCTTCCATTGATTTCACGGGATCTTTTTCAACCACTTTCCTCAGTGGTTGACTGCCCCTTTTGTCAGTTCTTAAGATCTACCTGATCTTGGTTCACTTCGCGTTTTCACTGTACAGTCACATCACCAACAGTCGACTTCGGCATCCTTATGGATTTGTTACTCAGGTGACGTTTAATGACTGATCCTCGTGACAGCTCACTGAGCTCTCCTGAACTACCCGCTCTGCTGACACCTCTTCGCTACTGACTGCACAATATTCCTCATCTCCTTTTATTTTGTCTGGTCCGCCTCTCGCGATATCCCGCCTCTCGCGACATCTAGTGACCGATTCTGCATTTCAGTGTTTCCAGTTGTCGCATCATTTCACTACCACATTGTGATGTACCTGTGTCCATACCGCAGCAAAAAGAAAACCTCTCTTCTGACAATGCGTCACACATGTTACGTGATGGTCTTAGCACGAGACGAAATTGGCTGGTATGAAATGTAGATGTAGACCTCTCTGCGGGATGAGTCAAATATAATTAGAATAAAAAGAAAACGTCTAACCAACTCGTTTCCCAAGGTGGCTTCCGTCGACTCCTCCTTCCTTATGATGCCCTCTCTCCCTCCATTTATCTCTCCTATCAACTCTGATCCACACCTTCCCCTCCCTTCCTCTGTCCTTTTCCCGGACATCCCCCTCCCCTTCCATCCTGTTTTTCCCCGCTTACCCGCTCTCTGCCTCCCTTCTCTCCCCAAGTCCTTTTTACTCTCCGCTCCACTACGTTTCCCACTCCCTCTCGCGTCCGCCCAGCAACCCCCCCCCCCCCCCCATTTTCTATGTCCCTTGTCTCCGTCGGCTCCCCCTTCTTTTCCTTTCCTCCCCCCCCCCTCCCCCATCTGCCGCCGTGTCGCATTGTATAGTGCTGTTTTAAGTGAGTGTTCAGTGTTGTGTGTCCCCTGTCAATGTTGTGAACAGCCACCATACTGTTGTTAGATGTGTTTTTTTTATCTCGTGCGAACAGAAACCAGACTGTCGCCATGTTTTTTAAATTGTGCCTGTCTATTTACTGTGTGTTTTCATCGGCATCGCCGACCGTTTTGTGTGTCCCCTGTCAGTGTTGTGAACAGCCACCATACTGTTGTTAGTTGTGTTTTTTTTTTATCTCGTGCGAACAGAAACCAGACTGTCGCCATGTTTTTTAAATTGTGCCTGTCTATTTACTGTGTGTTTTCATCGGCATCGCCGACCGTTTTGTTTTTATATTTTCTTCGTATCTTTTTGTCCATGTTTCAGTTTTTAACAGTCACCACTTTAGCTTTATCGCCTGCTTTTGTTTTGTTTTTCATATCTCCTCATTCTGAATTTTTAACTTTTCTGTAGGCTGCAGAGCGGCGTATTATGCTGCTGCCACCCCGCCCTCCCCCCCCCCTCTGGGGGGGGTGGGGAATCGAAATCCAATAAAGAAGAAAAAACTAACCAACAAGCGATCACATGAGTTAAAGAACACGCTGTGGTGGTTTGATTATTAGATGACGCTAATTTGAGCTTTTTTGAGTCACTCTCCCACTTGGAGCTAAGGGTACAGCCTAGGGGCAGATGACATCAATATCAGTCGCGTATTCTTTTGTCTGAAGAATCTTTTCTGTTCTTCACTGTTTCACGTATGTCTCCAAAACCCGGAGGAGAGTTCTGTCTGCGTAACTGTTCCACGGGATATCACAGGAGGCGAACGCGCGGCCCCAGTACGGCGGATTATTCAGGAGGTATTCCATGAATAACGGATACCGCGGCTCCTGCTTCCCTGCTTCCAGAGACACGTTCGCGATCGAACGTCTGCAGCAGTCTGCAGCCAAACTGAACTGCAGGGTCGCCAGAAGGTGCCTCTGGTAGTCTGGTCCCCAGGTAACCGCCTGGGACTTGCTGTCTAGAACATCACATCGGTTAGACACTGTTGTCGCCTTACCGCATCTACAGGATGTGGTTCATAAGCTAGAGTACACAGTGTGGCAATATTATTTTCATTTCCGTGATCTGTGTTTGAAGGCGACTGCCAACGCTCCTCCATATAGAGAAAAGTAACACTGATTAAATATGATCAGCAGTGGGTAACTGGGCATACAGGCATACAATGTGCTGAGATAATCATCGTCGCTTTCTTATCTGCAGTTTCATATTACAGGTGACGAAATTGTACATGCCATAAACAAGACACATATCAAGGGTAGGGAGGGGAGGCCCAGCATCCTTGTGGCTCAGGCAGTATTATTCTTGTTGCAGTTCGCTGACATTAACAATTCTGTCAATACATGCCAAGGCCATGGCGGGAGAAGGGAAGAGCCGCCTCTGCGCCACCCCTCACACACACACCCCTTGCCAAAAACACCTGTGCACCCTCACTCAGCCAGATGCACGCCATTTCAGCTGAACAATTTCCCACTACTTTCGAGCAATACACTCTCCATTCTAGCTCAGCCCAAAAGCACCCAAATGAGCTGACAAGTTCTCACATAAGGTAAACACATGCACCATGTCAGCCCCTCACATGCAACACACTCAGACCATCGTAACATTTTCAAAATGTCCATAATTCCTCAGTGCTCGGGTATTTGTTATAGCTAAAACTTTAATTGTTTTGCCCAACAAATATCCAAGTGAACTGACTATTCTAACATGTGACACATACACACACCAGTTTAATGTCGTCCATGTCAATAATTAATTTAATGCTCCATAGTAACTGTATTACTTATCAATCATTTGCTGTTGCTCTTCATTCAAGGCCTATGCTGTGAGGGGATCAGATGCTTTAGTGAGAAGCTGACATTATAAAATAATGACATCATAATATAGGCTGCAAAATTTTAGTCGAATGGCATCATATATGGAAATTGGTAATATCAGAAATTTGGTAGGACCTCAAATTCACAGATCGGTAAATTGGTTGTATAATTAGTAAACTGCGATCGTCATGCTGCAGATACACCACAATTACGCTGCAGTTACGTCATTCACTGTATCTAGCTCGAGAATGAAGAAGCTCCCACTACTTTTGAATAATGTGCTCTCCATTCTAGCTATACAGACAGCACGTAGTTAACAATAATCTTGTTTGGCGAGATGGTTTACCTGTACACCAGGTGGAAAACTGCAGAGCGTTGTTAAATATCACAGAATAGCAGTTCTGTAAGTTACTCGTTAGCTGACATCACATGGAAGCACGCTGTAAACAACATTTGTTGTATTTAAAACAATTATGCGTTCTAGCACAGAGGCAAACACAAGCATACTGATAATTTTGCTCACTCTTGGGCTTATGTTTTGACATATCAATATATTATATATTTTATCGGTCTAGAATTGGAGGTCGACCATGTTGAGCTGTCAACCGCCACTGACCTGTCATAATGAACAACCTATTTTTTATATATCTCATTTCGAAGTGAACATAACATTCCATCTAGGAAGCTTTATAGAACCATCGAAACTGTTTGTGCTGGAAGTTATCTTAAAAATTTTTGCTATAACGTTTGTGGTCACGTAGCAATATTGTTGCAATAAGATGATGTATGGAGCAGACGATAAAACAGAAGTGTTACAACACCTGACTCTGCTGTATCACTGTCCTTCCAGTTTCCTAAATGCCATGAGATTAACATTGCTTGTGGGTACCACACCTAATTCAACATGTTTCTCCTGCTTCAATATAGCACTTCTGTGGCACATTTCTGGGAGGCAGTGTAGTTTATTAAAGCTGTATGCAGACAAACACCTATGTAGGCGGGAAATGCAGTTGCATGACTCACCTCTGGTGCTACCGTCTTCCTGTTCCTAGCAACCAGAACACTGCTACAGGTTTCTGGTATATTTTAACAAATTTATTTTTAACATTATTCCAATTGTGCATTGAGGTGTGAACTGAGACCGTTAGCAGCAGAGTAAAAAAAAAAGGAACGTAAGAAACTGACATTACAGCATGCATATAATTTAGTGGTTGTTGTTGTTGTGGTCTTCAGTGCAGAGACTGGTTTGATGCAGCTCTCCATGCTACCCTATCCTGTGCAAGCTTCTTCATCTCCCAGTACCTACTGCAACCTACATCCTTCTGAATCTGTTTAGTGTTTTCACCTCTTGGTCTCCTTCTACGATTTTTACCCTCCACGCTGCCCTCCAATACTAAATTGGTGATCCCTTGATGCCTCAGAATATGCCCTACCAATCGATCCCTTCTTCTAGTCAAGTTGGGCCACAAATTTCTCTTCTCTCCAATTCTATTAAATACCTCCTCATTAGTTATGTGATCTACCCATCTAATCTTCAGCATTCTTCTATAGCACCACATTTCGAAAGCTTCAATTCTCTTCTTGTCCAAACTGTTTATCGTCCATGTTTCACTTCCATACAAATACTTTCAGAAACGACTTCCTGACACTTAAATCTATACTCGATGTTAACAAATTTCTCTTCTTTAGAAACGCTTTCCTTGCCATTGCCAGTCCACATTTTATGTCCTCTCTACTTCGACCATCATCAGTTATTTTGCTCCCCAAATAGCAATACTCATTTACTACTTTATGTGTCTCATTTCCTAATCTAATTCCCTCAGCATCACCCGATTTAATTCGACTACATTCCGTTATCCTCGTTTTGCTTTTGTTGATGTTCATCTTATATCCTCCTTTCAACACACTGTCCATTCCGTTCAGTTGCTCTTCCAGGTCCTTTGCTGTCTCTGACAGAATTACAATGTCATCGGCGAACCTCAAAGTTTTAATTTCTACTCCATGGATTTTATTCCTACTCTGAATTTTTCTTTTGTTTCCTTTACTGCTTGCTCAATATACAGATTGAATAACACTGGGGAGAGGCTACAACCCTTTCTTACTCCCTTCCCAACCACTGCTTCCCTTTCATACCCCTCGACTCTTATAACTGCCTTCTGTTTCTGTACAAATTGTAAATAGCCTTTCGCCCCCAGTATTTTACCCTGCCACCTTTAGAATTTGGAAGAGAGTATTCCAGTCAACATTGTCAAAAGCTTTCTCTAAGTCTACAAATGCTAGAAACGTAGGTCTGCCTTTCCTTAATCTTTCTTCTAAGATAAGTCGTAGTGTCAGTATTGCCTCACGTGTTCCAATATTTCTAAGGAATCCAAACTGATCATCCCCGAGGTCGGCTTCAACCAGTTTTTCCATTAGTCTGTAAAGAATTCGCGTTAGTATTTTGCAGCCGTGACTTATTAAACTGATAGTTCGGTAATTTTCACATCTGTCAACACCTGCTTTCTTTGGGATTGGAATTATTATATTCTTCTTGAAGTCTGAGGGTATTTCGCCTCTCTCATACATCTTGCTCACTAGCTGGTAGAGTTTTGTTAGGTCTGGCTCTCCCAACGCTGTCGGTAGTTCTAATGGAATATTGTATACTCCCGGTGCTTTTTCGACTTAGGTCTTTCAGTTCTCTGTCAAACTCTTCACGCAGTATCATATCTCCTATTCAATCTTCATCTACATCCTCTTCCATTTCCATAATATTGTCCTCAAGTACATTGCCCTTGTATAGGCCCTCTATATACTCCCTCCACCTTTCTGTTTTCCCTTCTTTGCTTAGAACTAGGTTTCCATCTGAGCTCTTGATATTCATACAAGTAGTTCTCTGTCCTCCAAAGGTCTCTTTAATTTTCCTGTAGGCAGTATCTATCTTACCCCTAGTGAGATAAGCCTCTACATCGTTGCATTTGTCCTCTAGCCATCCCCGCTTAGCCAATTTGCACTTCCTGTCGATCTTGTTTTTGAGACGTTTGTATTCATTTTTGCCTGCTTCATTTACTTCATTTTTATATTTTCTCCTTTCATCAATTAAATTCAATATCTCTTCTGTTACCGAAGTATTTCTATTAGCCCTCGTCTTTTTACCTACTTGATCCTCTGCTGCCTTCACTATTTCGTCTCTCAAAGCTACCCATTCTTCTTCTACTGCATTTCTTTCCCCCATTCTTGTCAATCGTTCCCTAATGCTCTCCCTGAATCTCCGTACAACCTCTGGTTCTTTCAGTTTATCCAGGTCCCATCTCCTTAAATCCTCACCTTTTTACAGTTTCTTCACTTTTAATCTACAGTTCATAACCAATAGATTGTGGTCAGAGTCCACATCTGCCCCTGCAAATGTCTTGCAATTTAAAACCTGGTTCCTGAATCTCTGTCTTACCATTATATAATCTATCTGATACCTTCTAGTATATCCAGGCTTCATCCATGTATATAACCTTCTTTCATGATTCTTGAACCAAGTGTTAGCTATGATTAAGTTATGCTCGGTGCAAAATTCTACCAGGCGGCTTCCTCTTTCATTTCTTCCCCCCAGTCCATATTCACCTACTACGTTTCCTTCTCTCCCTTTTCCTACTATCGAATTCCAGTCGCCCATGACTATTAAATTTTCGTCTCCCCTCACTATCTGAATAATTTCTTTTATCTCATCATACATTTCATCAATCTCTTCGTCATCTGCGGAGCTAGTTTGCATATAAACTTATATTACTGTGGTAGGCGTGGCCCTCGTATCTATCTTGGCCACAATAATGTGTTCACTATGCATTCCTATTTTCCTATTCATTATTAAACCTACTCCTGCATTACCCCTATTTGATTGTGTGTTTATAACCCTGTAGTCACCTGACCAGAAGTCTTGTTCCTCCTGCCACCGGACTTAACTAATTCCCACTATATCTAACTTTAGCCTATCCACTTCTCTTTTTAAATTTTCTAACCTACCTGCCCGATTAAGGGATTTGACATTCCACGCTCCGACCTGTAGAACGCGAGTTTTCTTTCTCCTGATAACAACGTCCTCCTGAGTAGTCCCAGCCCGGGGATCCGAATGGGGGACTATTTTACCTGCGGAATATTTTACCTAAGAGGACACCATCATCATTTAACCATACAGTAAAGCTGCACGCCCTCGGGAAAAATTACGGCTGTAGTTTCCCCTTGCTTTCAGCCGTTCGCAGTACCAGCACAGCAAGGCCGGTTTGGTTAGTGTTACAAGACTAGATCAGTCAGTCATCCAGACTGTTGCCCCTGCAACTACTGGAAAGGCTGCTGCCCCTGTTCAGGAACCACACGTTTGTCTGGCCTCTCAACAGATACCCCTCCGTTGTGGTTGCACCTACGGTACGGCTATCTGTATCGCTGAGGCAAGGTCCATGGTTCGTGTGGTAAATTCCGCCAAATGATGGATAAAAAATGTTTGTCCTGTAAGCGAATTGTGTATGACAGGCTGCTAAACCGCAATGAACATATGGTGCAAATGATATTCACATATACGTGAGAAATGAGGATTCCTATACTTTCAGCTACCTAGTTCCGACCACACACCATGTGCTAGAATTTGTAAGTGTTTTAAAACGCTAATAAACAGTGTTAAAAATCTGTTTCTATGAGATGTTAGGTAACGAATAACTCACAGGACGGTGGCTGTATGGTGTTGAACATCGCTCTGCAGTTTGTCTGCTGGTGTACAGGTAAATCATTAACTAAGTTCTGTCTGCATAACCTTTAAGAAATAATGCTGACTCCAGAAAATACGACGCAGCATTGTTATATTAAAGCAGGAGATACATTCTTACCAGTGCCAGCGCAAAAATGTGTCGCCCAGAGCAACTTCTGCTAAAGGCTGCTGTTAAAAATACTCCACATCTGTCTGGCTATGAGCTAAAAGCACCTCTTCTGCACATTCTTGCAGAATTTCGTGTAGAACATTATGTTAACAATTCTTTGCAAAGGACTTACCACTAAAATTTATCATTCCATCAGTTTTCAACTCTGCAAAATTTTTTGTTACTATTGTATACGTAGGGCGCTGCATGACGTGATACAACAGTGTCTTGATTTCCTCGTTAAATAGTTAAAATTATCGAAACTATATAATGCACTTACATTAAGTATTCTGTCGGATGTCATGTGTAAACCAAAACATATACTACTATGCAAGTGTTAAATTAAAGCAGCAGGAAGAACATGTTCTTCGGCACAGGAGAATCAAACAATGTTATTTCATAGGACTTAAGGAGAAAAGAACCAGAGTATAAAACGCAAACCATTATTTTTCTATCTATAAAGTATAGTGTAGTTTGAATTTGATATCCTACCAGACTACCGATACTACCAATTTCCAGATTTGGTGTTCCTCGACTAACATTCTGCAGACTGTGCTATGACATTATTGTTTTATGCTGTCAACTTTGCTTCTCACGAAAGCACCTGATTCCCTCACTATAGAACAGAGGCCACGAATAGAGAGCAATAGTGAATGACTGATAAGTATTACAGATACTTTTGACCATTGAATTAATTGTGGACATTGGCATGACGTTACGCAGGTGTGTATGTATGAAACACGAGAAATTCTCATGTGATATATGTGTGTACCATACATACAACACTGCTAGATTCCTTTGAGCAAAAAACAAATTCAATTACTTTTTGTTATAACGAATACCCGGCCACTGAGATAGAATGGAGAACATATTGTTGAACAGCAGTGGGACATTGCTCACCTATACTTGCATGCAGCTGGCTGTGCTGGGGTGGGAGTGTGTGGGAGGGAGGGGGGGAGGGAGCTCTCCCCCTCTATGACCTTGGAATGGATTGACAAAATTACTGACTTCAGCAATATATGAAAAGTATAAATTCCTCAGCACTGCAGATGTTGTGGCTTCCCTCCCTAACCTTGACACGCGTCTTATTTACGACACATGCAGTGGTGTCAGCTGCAATATGACACTGCAGATAAGAAAGCACAGACGCTGATGTCAGCACATTTTGCACCAGGATACCCAATGAACCATTACTGTGGTCTGCTACAGTCTTGCAGATATGTTCGATTTACTTCATTATGAAGGTGCAGTGTGCCCCTGTGCTTTTCTCCAAAAGGTTCTTATCTGCTTTCTTTCCGTAAATAGAATTTTTATTATCTTACAAGATCACAGGTGAAGATATTTATCGTTTCTATTTTCCATGTATTTAACAAACCATCTCCAGGTCTTTCACAACGATTGTACTAGTTAGCATTATTGAATAAACATACCATATGGCCTGCTATAACAAACTACCCAGTTTGATTACATTACATAATTTTTCCTTCTTTAGAAGAAAGTCTGAACGTCCCACACAATCATATGACTTTGGGCCTCAATGGCCATTTTCGAGTGACCACTACGTACAGAAAAGTAACAGGTGAGTTGAATCCAAATTATATGTGCCAGTTCATGAAACATCGTTCAGTCATAGTGTTCCTTATGTCAGTTTGTTAAAAACACTGAAATAGGTAATTGTCCAAATCTGTGCTTGTGATCTTGACAGATGTTAAGTGATATATTGAAATAAGAAATGATCGGGCTGTTCACGTAGTTGCTATGCCGTCTTTAGCAAAAAACTATTCATGTTACAGACAAACTTTTTTATACCAGTCTCGGTATCGTTTGTTCGCTGTTTAGTCGCATAGTAACTGTTACTTCATAGCATTTCAGCTGCATAGTATGAAAAACCCTCTGTCCATTACATCGTTAACGGCGTACATAGCCAAGGTATCTATTCGTTAGGACTATTGTAGCCTGCCTCTTTAACTACTTTCGGAGTAGCGCGTTGTCGCCAGAGGTGGATGCCACTATGGCATTTCTCTATATCTGCTGTATAATTTCCTTTCAGTATTCATATATTAACTGTCATTAATTAGTATCAGACATAGTTATTTGGTCTCCACTATGGCCGGCCGCGGTGGTCTCGCGGCTCTAGGCGCTCAGTCCGGAACCGCGTGACTGCTACGGTCGCAGGTTCGAATCCTGCCTCGGGCATGGATGTGTGTGATGTCCTTAGGTTAGTTAGGTTTAAGTAGTTCTAAGTTCTAGGGGACTCCTGACCACAGTAGTTAAGTCCCATAGTGCTCAGAGCCGTTCTCCACTATGAGTTTAACTATTTTACGATATAACACTGTGATAAAATTGTCTGCGTTATGAACACGATGTCACCTTGTAACCAGGGTGCACAGGAAATTGCTTCGCTGCGCCCGAGACGGAAAACTGGAGAAGGGAAACTTTCATAAAGGTTGCCGAAGTTAACCAATATTACGCCTCTTGAAGGTCAGAAAAGTTAGATTGCATCATACTTCCTGCCGAGACGATTATTACCTGCACAAACTGCTTATCCACGTTCACACCGACTGGCAGGATCGGCGTATAGGTGTTTGACGAGACATCAGAGTATTTTTTTGTATCAGTTACTCCATCTTGATGATGATTTTTCTCCTGCTTTATGCAAGATATTGTTCGTGTGGTTATTTAGTGTACTTAATCGACTAATATGAACTAAATAACCCGTTGTATAGGAGAAATCTGTAACTACTATATCTGTTGACATGGATTTTCTTTACCTTGCTAATTGCTGATCCTCCCAAAATGGATAATGTCTCTGTATGTTTATAGTGGCACCCACCTCTGGCAACAACATGCTATTCAGAAAGTAGTTCAAGAGACGGGTTGCAATAGTTCTATCGATTAGATACCTTGGTTATTAGTTCAGCCTCGTTTGTAATCCTAGTAATGTACAGGTGCCAAGAGAAATATATTACTCATTTACATTTCCTAATAGTCTACCCCAAGCAATCTAGTTACTGGATATCATACAGCAATCCATTTTACTTAGCCTATGTCTGCGTTGATAAATTAACTTCCAACAGTAAGCAACGTTTATTAACTACTTTTTTATTTCGTTCTTTTAGACAATTATTTGAACGCTGCCGAAATATTGTTCCTACGACCAAAAACCAAAAACCGAGGCTGATTGCTTTACCATGAACTTATTTGTCCTGGCGTATTAGCTTGCGACTATTTTTCTATATTGAACTGTGAGTTTACTCTGTGTCATGTCTCATGAAAATGTATGAATGTATGCTCAGAGGCTGTCGACAGGCAGATTGCTACAAGTACGCTTCTAACTTCCGTCAGAAACTGTGTCCAATACTAAACGATCGAGACTGATGCTACAAACTGGGTTACATACCAAATACGTCCGATTACGAACCCAAGAAAACGTCGAGGTGTCATTATGATAGTCCTTCTCTACGTATTCACCCTTAAATGCGACTCACTTCTCTAAACGATGGATGGCTTGTTGGCGACCTTTGTTGCCAAAGTGTGCATTCTGATTGTTCAGGAAGTTTTCCACTCCTAAAATCACGTCGTTGTCATTCCGAAAATGACCGTAACACAGTTTTTTTTTTTTTGCTTCATCTGAGGAAAGAAGGAGATGTCACCGTGTGCCATGGCGTTCCAGGCAAAGTTTGACAGACCAAACATGGAGCTCGTTTGACTGTGCTCTGTGTAGAATGTTTTGTAGAATCGTGGAGCAAAAATGCAAACTTCGACAGCTTCAGGCGACGCTTCGCCTTCACAGCCTCCTGTAACATCGTGAAGAATTTCTTTAGTTTGATACTGTGACGGTTTGTCCCGTAGGAAGGTATAATTTTAACACGACGTCACAGCAGACACAAAAAATACTTAGCGTCAGCTTCTCCGATGCTGGTTTGGTCTTCGTCTTTTTCGGCGATGGTGTATCCACTTGATTCCAATGCGAGTAATAACGATAATATGTTGTGTCCACTATAAATCCTCTTGTAAACAGCTTCTTAAATGAAAGGACATACTGACGACAATCTCACAGCAATTTAGCTCCCATATTAACAACAATAGATCAGTTATACATGCCGACGTCACAAGCAGAAGATGAAGAGATCGAGAAAGTGTGTGAGTATACTGGAAGGGTAATTCACTACGTAAAGGAAGACCATAGCGTAATAGAATTTGAATGCTTTAGTGGAGGAAGGAATAGAAATAGGGAAATGTAGGCTTGGCAGTAGGAATGAGAGAGAGAAAAGACTAACTGAGTTCTGCAGTAAATTCCAACTAGTAATAAGACTAATGAAAGAGGAGGAAGTGCATGCGGAAAAGGCTTGGAGACATGGAAAGATTCCATCTAGACTATATCATGGTCAGACTAGATAATGGATTGAAAGGCGTACCCAGGAGCAGATATCTGCTCCTATCATAAACTACAGTGATGAATAGTACATTGAAGTTTAAGAGAATTGTATGGAAGAATTGTTGTGGAGGGAAGTGAGATACTGAAGTACTGAGGATTGACGAGTTGCGTTTATTCTCTAAGGCTGTATATATTGCTATAATGGATACGAGAGTAGGCGTTCAATTGAAGAGAAATCTACATATATAAAAAAGACAAGTCCTGGATGTTAGACAAACATAGGTACAAGGAAAGTAGATACGAAGAAACCGTGGCTAACAGAAGAAATACTTTAACTGATCGATGAAAGAAGGAAGTACAAAAATGTTCTGGAATAGACAGAAATACAACAATAAGTCATTTAGGAACGAAATAAATAGCAAGTGCAAGAACGCCAGGGCGAAACAGCTGCCAGAAAAAATGGAGAAAAAGGAAACGCTTGTCAGAAGGATAGTTTCAGCTTATAGAAAAGTACAAACAGCTTTTGGAGAAATTAAAACGAAGGGCATCGAGATTAAGTGTGCAATTGGAGTTCTACTGATAAACACAGAGAAAAGAGCAGACAGGTGGAAAGAGTACATTAAGGTTTCTACATGGGAAAGGACTTATGTTAGAAAAAGAAGTGAGAGTCTATATGAAAAACATAAGGGATCCATTATTACACTCAGAATTGAAAAAGGGTTTGGAAGATGCAGTCGAATAAGACATAACAGAGAGATGACGATTATACTCGATGACAGAGTTAAGAAAAATTAAGACTGGACCATTAGATTTGCCGACGAAGGAAAGGTGTTAGACAGTGAAAAATGGTGACAAGTGTTCGAAATGCTAAGAAAAATAGCAACAAGTTATAGGAGAAGACGGGTAATAACTTATGCATGTGATGAACAGTATCAGAACACAACTATTTAATGCAAAATGGACAACTATGTGTCTCGAGAGGCAGGCTTGAGAGTACAAAAAGTGGCGGATAGTACTGAGTTGTCAGTAGAGAAGCTCTAACAGCGGAATGGGTCAGTCAGGAGGGTACGATGGTGGCGAACTTGGACTACGCATTGAATGTCACATGAGTAACAAATCCATCACGGACATTTCAGCTCTTCTAAAGCTGTCCATGTCGACTGTTCAGAATGGGTCGGTCAGAAGGCCACGGTGACGGCGAACTTGGACTACTCATTGAATCTCACATGAGTAACAAATAAATACGGGACATTTTATCTCTTCTAAAGCTGTCCATGTCGACTGCTGGGCTGTGACTGTTGTGTCGACAGTTAAAAGGAATGCAGTACAATGGTCGTGGAGCTCCTAAAAAGCCACACACTTAGGCAGTCACTGCTACGCGCCCCTTGAGCAAAGCTAATGGACAGTGGACGTGTAAAAACGAGTGATTTGGAGTGATGAATCACGCTATACCCTGCAGCAAGCTGATGGAAGGGTTTGGGTTTGCGACTGCCTGGAGAATGTTACTTGTCATCAAGTGTAGTGCCAACAATGAAGTACGCCAGTGGTAGTAGCGTTTGTAAGTAGGCTGTTTAGGTTTTTATGATGGTAACGCCACGTAGCGCTGTATATGAAAATCACTGACTCTGTTGTGGGTTGCTCTGTTGTGGCCCATTACCTGTCTACATGTCAAGAGACAGCAGTGTCTTTCCGTTGGAAGGATAACATTACTTCTTCAAGACTACATCGAAATCCACTACTTCTGTGTGCATTTTCTTATCCTGCCCAGACTTTGAGAAAAAAAGAGAAAACTGTAATTACTATTGTGATGAATGATCAGGACTGTCTTTATGAGAACAATTTTTGCTTTTTACCAACATTACATCAATAAGTGTGTGCATTTGATATCTTTGTTGTTGTAATTATGAAAAATTTTATCAAATCATTATTGGCCACTGCCCAAAACAATTTGTAAAATTTTTTGTGGGGAGCATGGGGTCTATGTAAGTAGGCTGTTTAGGTTTTTATTTTGGTAACGCCACGTAGCGCTCTATGTGAAAATCACTGACTGTGCTGTGTGAAGTCTGTGGCTGGTTTGCATTGTTGGAATATTTGCTGTTGTAGTGTTGGGCAGTTGGATGTGAACAGCGCGTAGCGTTGCGCAGTTGGAGGTGAGCCGCCAGCAGTGGTGGATGTGGGGGGAGAGATGGCAGAATTTTAAGGGCGGACGATCTGGACGTGTGTCCGCCAGAAAGAGTAAATTTGTAATACTGGTTTATCATGAACTGACATACAGGGTGTTACAAAAAGGTACGGCCAAACTTTCAGGAAACATTCCTCACACACAAATAAAGAAAAGATGATATGTGGACATGTGTCCGGAAATGTGGACATGTGTCCGGAAACGCTTAATTTCCATGTTAGAGCTCATTTTAGTTTCGTCACTATGTACTGTACTTCCTCGATTCACGGCCAGTTGGCCCAATTGAAGGAAGGTAATGTTGACTTCGGTGCTTGTATTGACATGCGACTCATTGCCCTACAGTACTAGCATCAAGCACATAAGTACGTAGCATCAACAGGTTAGTGTTCATCACGAACGTGGTTTTGCAGTCAGTGCAATGTTTACAAACGCGGAGTTGGCAGATGCCCATTTGATGTATGGATTAGCACGGGGCAATAGCCGTGGCGCGGTACGTTTGTATCGAGACAGATTCCAGAACGAAGGTGTCCCGACAGGAAGACGTTCGAAGCAATTGATCGGCGTCTTAGGGAGCACGGAACATTCCAGCCCATGACTCGCGACTGGGGAAGACCTAGAACGACGAGGACACCTGCAATGGACGAGGCAATTCTTCGTGCAGTTGACGATAACCGTAATGTCAGCGTCAGAGAAGCTGCTGCTGTACAAGGTAACGTTGACCACGTTACTGTATGGAGAGTGCTACGGGAGAACCAGCTGTTTTCGTACCATGTACAGCGTGTGCAGGCACTATCAGCAGCTGATTGGCCTCCACGGGTATACTTCTGCGAATGGTTCATCCAACAATGTGTCAATCCTCATTTCCGTGCAAATGTTCTCTTTACGGATGAGGCTTCATTCCAACGTGATCAAATTGTAAATTTTCACAATCAACATTTGTTGGCTGACGAGAATCCGCACGCAATTGTGCAATCACGCCATCAACACAGATTTTCTGTGAACGTTTGGGCAGGCATTGTTGGTGATGTCTTGATTGGGCCCCATGTTCTTCCACCTACGCTCAATGGAGGACGTTATCATGATTTCATACGGGATACTCTACCTGTGCTGCTAGAACATGTGCCTTTACAAGTACGACTCAACATGTGGTTCATGCACGATGGAGCTCTTGCACATTTCAGTCGAAGTGTTCGTACGCTTCTCAACAGCAGATTCGGTGACCGATGGATTGGTAGAGGCGGACCAATTCCATGGCCTCCACGCTCTCCTGACCTCAACCCTCTTGACTTTCATTTATGGGGACATTTGAGAGCTCTTGTCTACGCAACCCCGGTACCAAATGTAGAGACTCTTCGCGCTCGTATTGTGGACGGCTATGATACAATACGCCATTCTCCAGGGCTGCATCAGCGCGTCAGGGATTCCATGCGACGGAGGGTGGATGCATGTATCCTCGCTAACGGAGGACATTTTGAACATTTCCTGTAACAAAGTGTTTGAAGTCACGCTGGTACATTCTGTTGCTGTGTGTTTCCATTCCATGATTAATGTGATTTGAAGAGAAGTAATAAAATGAGCTCTAACATGGAAAGTAAGCGTTTCTGGACACATGTCCACATAACATATTTTCTTTCTTTGTGTGTGAGGAATGTTTCCTGAAAGTTTGGCAGTACCTTTTTGTAACACCCTGTATATATTATGAATTTTAAACATACACTCCTGGAAATTGAAATAAGAACACCGTGAATTCATTGTCCCAGGAAGGGGAAACTGTATTGACACATTCCTGGGGTCAGATACATCACATGATCACACTGACAGAACCACAGGCACATAGACACAGGCAACAGAGCATGCACAATGTCGGCACTAGTACAGTGTATATCCACCTTTCGCAGCAATGCAGGCTGCTATTCTCCCATGGAGACGATCGTAGAGATGCTGGATGTAGTCCTGTGGAACGGCTTGCCATGCCATTTCCACCTGGCGCCTCAGTTGGACCAGCGTTCGTGCTGGACGTGCAGACCGCGTGAGACGACGCTTCATCCAGTCCCAAACATGCTCAATGGGGAACAGATCCGGAGATCTTGCTGGCCAGGGTAGTTGACTTACACCTTCTAGAGCACGTTGGGTGGCACGGGATACATGCGGACGTGCATTGTCCTGTTGGAACAGCAAGTTCCCTTGCCGGTCTAGGAATGGTAGAACGATGGGTTCGATGACGGTTTGGATGTACCGTGCACTATTCAGTGTCCCCTCGACGATCACCAGTGGTGTACGGCCAGTGTAGGAGATCGCTCCCCACACCATGATGCCGGGTGTTGGCCCTGTGTGCCTCGGTCGTATGCAGTCCTGATTGTGGCGCTCACCTGCACGGCGCCAAACACGCATACGACCATCATTGGCACCAAGGCAGAAGCGACTCTCATCGCTGAAGACGACACGTCTCCATTCGTCCCTCCATACACGCCTGTCGCGACACCACTGGAGGCGGGCTGCACGATGTTGGGGCGTGAGCGGAAGACGGCCTAACGGTGTGCGGAACCGTAGCCCAGCTTCATGGAGACGGTTGCGAATGGTCCTCGCCGATACCCCAGGAGCAACAGTGTCCCTAATTTGCTGGGAAGTGGCGGTGCGGTCCCCTACGGCACTGCGTAGGATCCTACGGTCTTGGCGTGCATCCGTGCGTCGCTGCGGTCCGGTCCCAGGTCGACGGGCACGTGCACCTTCCGCCGACCACTGGCGACAACATCGATGTACTGTGGAGACCTCACGCCCCACGTGTTGAGCAGTTCGGCGGTACGTCCACCCGGCCTCCCGCATGCCCACTATACGCCCTCGCTCAAAGTCCGTCAACTGCACATACGGTTCACGTCCACGCTGTCGCGGCATACTACCAGTGTTAAAGACTGCGATGGAGCTCCGTATGCCACGGCAAACTGGCTGACACTGACGGCGGCGGTGCACAAATGCTGCGCAGCTAGCGCCATTCGACGGCCAACACCGCGGTTTCTGGTGTGTCCGCTGTGCCGTGCGTGTGATCATTGCTTGTACAGCCCTCTCGCAGTGTCCGGAGCAAGTATGGTGGGTCTGACACACCGGTGTCAATGTGTTCTTTTTTCCATTTCCAGGAGTGTAATTAAGGTAAATACATTGTTTGATCTCTATCAAAATCTTTCATTTGCTATGCCTATCAGTAGTTAGTGCCTTCAGTAGTTAGAATCTTTTATTCAGCTGGCAGTATTGACGCTTGCTGTATTGCAGTAGTTCGAGTAACGAAGATTTTTGTGAGGTAAGTGATTCATGAAAGGTATAGATTATTGTTAGTCAGGGCCATTATTTTGTAGAGATTATTGAAAGTCAGATTGCGTTGCGCTAAAAAAAAATATTGTGTGTCAGTTTAGTGTTGATCAGTATAAGTAAAGAGAGAAATGTCTGAGTATGTTCAGTTCTGCTCAGCTGTTTGAAAATCAAATAACGTAAGAGGTTTATCAGTACAGTAATTCATTAATTTTTCTGAGGGGACGTTTCACGTTGTATGGAGGTGCCAATGCGAAAGGACATGAACACATTGTGTACTGCTCACAGTAGTGGAACCGTTCTAAGGCGATAATCATTATATCAGCATGACAGTGTAAGCTTTCATAAACCATCATCTTTGTGGGCAATAACACTCCGAAAATGAACTCGTCTGCCCAGAGTTCCGACCTGAGCCCAATGGAACACCTTTGGGATGAATTAGAACGTCGACTTCACTGCAGACCCCAGCGTCCAATATCACTACCATCTCTGATTTTGGCTCTTTAGCAAGAATGGGTTGCTATTCCTCCACAGACATTGAGACACCTCACTGAAAGTGCCATCAGCAGAACTTAAGCAGTCATAAAGGGAAACATCACATATTAACGGCCACTAGCAGGTGGATGGACGCATATGATGAGATAGTACATAGTATGTACAAGAATCAGGAGGGGATAATACCAATGGAAGACCAAGAACGAACGCTCGGATAAGAAAGGATGTAAGACAGTATTTCCCTCTTACTCTTCAATCTATACGTCGACATAGTAATGGAGGAAGTAAAAAAAATGTCCGAGAGTGGGATTAAAGTTCAGGTTGAAAAGATAACAGTGATAAGATTCGGTGATGATGTTGCTATTGTCAGAGAACGTGAAGAAGAACTATAGGACCCACTGAATCGAATTAACAATCTAATGAATAGAGAATATGCATTGCCATGTAGCGTGCCCCATTAGACGATATACGTGGAAGTGCAGTATACAAGGCTTACTCACATCTGATTAAAAAGTAAATAAATATATTTGACTAAAAACTGGTTCTTGATTCTAAATAATTAAAGAAAAAGAACGCAACAAATTTCATGAAAAGGCTTATTGTTTGTGCGCTATTTGTAAGAAGTAATGACAAAGAAAGAAAATTATGGCGATTGGAGTAAATTAAAAACTTAAAAATTCATTCATAGTTGTAATGCAAATAGAAAGTAGCCACTAAGCTGCCTGTGTCTGTATAGTATGCACTTAGCTGCTTGTAGCCCTTGGAAACAAAAAGCTTAACAGGAAAAGGAGTTGTTCAACCTTTATCACTGACTATTCCTAATGCCCGAATAGTGGTATATTCCTCGATTAAAACACGATTTTTGAGCGGAGTTTCAAAAATTAGAATCAATAGGAGAGCGCTGCCGACTTTTTGTAATACTGAACCGCTTATTACTTTTCGAGAAAAAGAGCGAGTGGCCGACCGACTACGTTTACTTTTATTTACCTGTTTTATTTGATATTTTGATTGTATGTATCTTGAAAAGTTTACTGAAAAAGTGTGAGGGAGTCTTAGAATTTATCAATCTTTGCACAATGTCTCCGTTTGTTACTGGAAATAGTAGTAATAAAAAATTGAAAATCTGTCACTTCCAGTTATTTTGAGCTGTTTGAAAATTCTGGTTAAACTGGAGATTAAAAAAACTGCTGCAAAGCAAAACAGTTTGTTAATTGTAATCACCACCCCTGTTCCTGCACGCATCCGTAGTGATAAGGTGTCTAAAGAAGTCATCGGGATTGTGATCAGTTCACTTCACGCTCTGGCTTCACATGACTATAAACGTAAAACTCTTTAATTGTGATTTCCTGAAGTCTTATGCAGCCTAACAGCAACCCCCATCACAATTAAAATCACAGGTTACAAACACTCAGGTATATCATATCACAGTTTTTTTCGGTTACGAATTTCATACTGCAATATTGAGCTTACAGCACAGTGCATGACATAATTAATTTGCAACCATTTCTTACGAGTGGTTGTTGTGATCCTGTGTGCGAAAGACTGATGTCTAATATAGTAAGAAAAATGTTTGGAGTGTGTAACTTCTCTTATATCGGTTTTCTATTTGGGTGGTGACTATCGAATATTGTCACGTCTAGACTTCCTGTAGATTTCTTTTCTTACAACTATACATCTACATCTACATCTACATAGATACTCCACAAGCCCTCGCACTGTGCGTGGCGGGGGGTACACTGTACCAATACTTGTCATTTCCTTTCCTGTTCCACTCTTAAACAGTGCGAGGGAAAAACGACTCTCTATATGCCCTAATTTCTCGACTATTATCTTCGTGGTCCTTACGCGCAATATACACTATTGGCCATTAAAATTCCTACACCACGAAGATGACGTGCTACAGACGCAAAATTTAACCGGCAGGAAGAAGATGCTGTGATATGCAAATCATTACCTTTTCAGAAGATTCACGCAAGGTTGGCACCGGTGGCGACACCTACAACGTGCTGACATGAGGAAGGTTTCCAACCGATTTCTCATACACAAACAGCAGTTGATGGGCGTTTCCTGGTGAAACGTTGTTGTGATGCCTCGTGTAAGAAGAAGAAATCCGTACCATCACGTTTCCGACTTTGATAAAGGTCGGATTGTAGCCTATCGCGATTGCAGTTTATCGTATCGCGACATTGCTGCTCGCGTTGGTCGAGATCCAATGACTGTTAGCAGAATATGGAACCGGTGGGTTCAGGAGGGTAATACGGAACGCCGTGCTGGATCCCAACGGCCTCGTATCACTAGCAGTCAAGTTCACAGGCATCTTATCCGCATGGCTGTAACGGATCGTGCAGCCACGTCTCGATCCCTGAGTCGACAGATGGGGACGTTTGCAAGACAACAACCATCCGCACGAACAGTTCGACGACGTTTGCAGCAGCACGGACTATCAGCTCGGAGACCTTGGCTGCGGTTACCCTAGACGCTGCATCACAGACAGGAGCGCCTGCGATGGTGTACTCAACGACGAACCTGGGTGCACGATTGTCAAAACGTCATTTTTTCGGATGAATCCAGGTTCTGATTACAGCATCATGATGGACGCATCCGTGTTTGGCGACATCGCAGTGAACGCACATTGGAAGCGTGTATTCGTCATCGCCATACTGGCGTATCACCCGGCGTGATGGTATGGGGTGCCATTGGTTACACGTCTCGGTCACCTCTTGTTCGCACTGACGGCACTTTGAACAGTGGACGCTACATTTCAGATTTATGACGAACCGTGGCTCTACCCTTCATTCGATCCCTGCGAAACCATGCATTTCAACAGGATAATGCACAACCGCATGTTGCAGTTTCTGTACGGGCCTTTCTGGATACAGAAAATGTTCGACTGCTGCCCTGGCCAGCACATTCTCCAGATCTCTCACCAATTGAAAACGTCTGGTCAATGGTAGCCGAGCAACTGGCTCGTCACAATACGCCATTCACTACTGTTGATGAACTGTGGTATCGTGTTGAAGCTGCATGGGCAGCTGTACCTGTACACGCCATCCACGCTCTGTTTGACTCAATGCCCAGGCGTATCCAGGCCGTTATTATGGCCAGAGGTGGTTGTTCTGGGTACTGATTTCTCAGGATCTATGGACCAAAATTGTGTGAAAATGTAATCACATGTCAGTTCTAGTATAATTTATTTGTCCAATGAATACCCGTTTATCATCTGCATTTCTTCTTGGTGTAGCAATTTTAATGGCCAGTAGTGTATATTGGAGGCAGTAGAATCTTGCGGTAGTCAGCTCCAAATGCCGCTTCCCAAATTTTTTTCAATTGTATTTCTTCAAAAGAATGGCGCTTTCCGTCAAGTGATTGCCATTTGACTTCCCGAAGCATCTCCGTAACACTTACTTGTTGTTCGAAACTACCAGTAAGAAATCTAGCAACTCGCCTCTGAACTGCTTCAGTGTCTCCCTTCAATCCGACCTGCCAGACATCCCAAACACTCAAGCAGTACTCAAGGATAGGTCGCACCAGCGTACCATATGCGGTCTCCTTCACAGGTGAACCACTCTTTTCTAAAATTCTCCCAATAAACCGAAGTCGACCATTCGCCTTCCCTGCCTCAGTTCTCACATGCTCGTTCCATTCCAGCTCGCTCTGCAGCGTTACTCCCAGATATTTGAACGACTCGACTGTGTCAAGCAGTACAGTAGTAATACTATAACCGAACATTGTAGCATTGTTCTTCCTACTCATCCGCATTAACTTATATTTTTCCACATTTAGAGATAGCTGCTATTCATCGCACCAACTGGAAACTTTATCTAAATCGTCATATATCTTCCTGCAGTCACTCAACTTCGACACCTTACCGTGCACCACAGCATCATCAGCAACCAACCGCAGATTGCTGGCCTCCCTGTCCGCCAAATCATTTATGGATACAGAAACAACGGCGTTGCTATCACACTTACCTGAGACAGTTCTGGCGAGACCCATGTCTCTGAAGAACATTCGCCGTCGAGGACAGTATACTGGGTTCTACTACTTAAGAAGTCTTCGAGCCACTCACATATGTGTGAATTTATTCCATATGCTCATACCTTAGTTAATAGCCTGCAATGGGGCACCGTGTCAAATGCATTCCGGAAATCTCGAAATATAGCATTTTCCTGTGGCCTTTCATCCATAGTTCGCAGTATATCGTGTGAGAAAAGGTCAGAAAAGGAGAAGCTGAGTTTCGCGTGAGTAGTGCTTTCGAAAACACGTTGATTCTTGGACACAAGATTCTCAGTCTCTTTCGAGCAGAAACACTCTTCTAGGCTTCTTGACTAATTTACTAACATTCGTAACAATAGTTGCTGTAACGACATCATGATCGGGTATCCCCATTTCTATACTGACATTCTCGATGAGGTCCGACCCATTTCTAGCTACAAGATATAAGATATTTCCATTGCGTGTGGGCTGCCGAGCTAGCTGCTCAAGACAGTTTTTAGTAAAAGTGTTCAAAAGTAACTCTTCACGCTTTTCCGGCGAGATCTTGACATGTGGAATAATCGGGTTTACTGCCGGATGTTTGTGTCGCTGTGGCACAATATTTCGGCCACTTAACACGTTGCCTTCTTCAGGTGCTACCTGAGACTGCAGTCTCAGGTAGCACCTAAAGAAGGCAACGAGTTAAGTGGCCGAAATATTGTGCCACAGCGACACGAACATCCGGCAGTAGACCCGATTATTCCCCATGTTCAAAAGTATTTCGACTGACCGTTTGACTGAGAATATGTTCGAGGATTCTGCAACAAACCGATGTTAGGAATATTGGTCTGTAATTATGTCGATCCATTCTTTTACTATTCTTATATACTGGAGTCGTCTGCGCTTTTTTCCAGTCGCTTCGCACTTCATGCTGCCCGAGAGATTCACGAGAAATGAGAGCTAGGCCAATGCCGTATAGTACTCTTCGTAAAACCAAATTTGGATTACATCCTGACCTAGAGATTTATTTGCTTTTAAATCTTTCAATTGTTTCTCTCCGCCAGGGTTGCATATTACTATGTCGTCCAGACTGGAGTCTGTCCGATGGTCAAATGACGGTACGTTTGTTTGATTGTCCTGTGTAATGATTTCTCGAACGTGAAATGTAAAACTTCGGCTTTTGTTTTCTGCCTTCTACTGCTGCACCAGACTGTTCAACAAGGGACTGAATGGAAGTCTTAGACCAGCTTAGCGATTTTACATTCGACCAGAACTTTTTCGGGTTCTCTGCCAGATATTTTGTTAAGGTGTAACGATGTTACTTGTTGTATGCTTCGCGCATGGATCTTTTCACAGCCGCGCGAGACGCTACTAACCTTTGCTTGTTGTCATTTGTGAGTTCCCTTTTGAACCGAAAGTGCAACAGCCTCTGGTTCCTCAGCATCTTCCGAATTTCGTTACTAAAACATGGTGGATCTTTTCAATCTTTCATCCCCTTAATAGGCAAAAACTCTCCAGGCGACAATTTACAATTTGCTTAAACATCACCCATAATTCCTCTACGTATGTCTTACAGGAACTAAGTGATGTCAATTCACTGTCTAAGTTAGATGCTAGTCACTGTTTATCTGGTCCATCTAGCAGAAACTCTCTCTTTGAGCCCTCTTAACTGACTTATTAACTTTCGTAATCATAGTTGCTATAAAGAAATCATGATCGCGAATCCTCGTTTCTACGCTGACATTGCCGATAAGGTCCGGCCTATTTGAAGCTACAAGCTTTAAGATATTTCCATTCCGTGTTGGCTACCGAGCTAACAATTCAAGACAGTTTTCAGAAAATACGATCAAAAGTATTTCGCATGACTGTCGGTTTGTATACCCCGCAATGAATCCATAGACTTCCCAGTCATTACTCGGTAGGTTAAAGTTGCCTTCAACTAGTATTGCATCATATGGGTATTTCCACGCTACTGATCGTAGACTTTTTTTGAATGACTGTAGAATTGTCACAGGGGAGTCGGGTGATCGGTAAAAACATCCAACAATTATCTTCGTTTCACCTACACCTGCTATACGCGACCAGATAACTTTACTGTCACACTCAACTTTGACCGCAATAGAGACAATATTTTTGTCAACGTCAATGAACACTCCCCCTCCTATGGCCTCTGATCTGTCTTTCTGATATATGTTCCACGGTTCGTTAAATATCTCAGAGCTTTTCACTTCGGATTTCATCCATCTCTCAGAATCAAGAATAATTTGAGAACGAGGGCAATAAATTCGGAAACTTTATTACGAATACTTCTATAGCTTACTGATAAAATTTTGACAGTCGAAGTGCCTTTACTCTGATCGCTGGATGACTACACTTGCAGCGTGCTCTGCTGAGCTATTATAGGGGATTCTCGTTAGAGGTGGATACATTTTCGCTTCCGATTTTTAAGTCATTTAATATCGTTGTTGTGATGAATTGGTAGAACAGAACCAAAATGAAGACTGGTCAGTTCAGAACTTTACGTGACTATTTCGTGTACATATTTATTTAATAAAGCAAAAGTTAATATCGAAATGATCCACTTTAAATTGGATCATGGACAGTGAGGTATCGATAAAGAATCCCGATACACTCTCACCTCAAGATCAACACTCCTTGCGCGCTGTTCAGTCCTGACTGCATCATCAATCACTGTGATTCTTTCCTTACATTTATATCAACAACTTAAAGAAAATCTCACTTACGCTTAACTTCCATATTTTCTCCTCTCCATCAACTATTGATGTTATACGGGTATGAAGATTTTAAATATGGAAAGGAAAACATTTAGAAAATTATTGAGCCTTTAATTGATGAAAATCACATGGAAGATCACGAAACTGAACAAATACTCAGTACAAATACACAGTAGAAGTGCTAAACAGGAGGATTTTGAACTATGCTTGTGACACAGCCAAAATATCTGAAAAGAGAGCGCCAACACATTTTAATTTTTTTTGACCTGCTACATAGTTACGGGTCGTGTTATTTTTATTATTACAGAATTTTAACTGATTTCGCATGTACAAGTCTTCTGCGCTACAAAATAAGTTTACTATTTATCTTTGTTACGTTAATGCGATAGTAAATCACAACTACGTTTCTTATGGTAATCTGTTAGTTTCTTAGTATATTATAAGTAGATTAGAAACACACTAAATTCTAAATCTACGTCAATATAATTACACTGTTTGTATTATATATGTTTATTACATTAGAAAATCTCCTTAGCATTTATTGTCTAATAACGTAATATCGCATACCTATGTTTCTGCGACAATGTCTCGTTCAAATGAGGGGTGTGAAAAGTTACGCAGTGTTACTATACTTCTCACTCATATTTATCTCCCAGCCATGTAATATGATCTCAATCTCTAACCACTGGAGCCGGTGCATGTTGTTCTCTTGCACAGAAGCATGAGGCGATCAGATGAGAATGTGCACAGCTGGCACAGAACACAAAATCTGCATCCAAGAATACGTACAGCAGCATTCTCTACGATAATAGGTGAGACGACAGGAAGAAGAGATGGCGAGACGAAATCAAAGATGACACAGATTGGATGAACATCAACGCAGAACAACCAACGATCTCTATATAAAGAAACGGAAGACACAAGAGGGCAGGCGTAAAACCTTCGTCACGTATCAAGTAAATATATAAGGCAGTTCTTCCAATGGACAACGAAGCTGTAATGGAAATGCAGCACAACGGCAACACGTCTTTTTGTTACAGTTGGATGGCAGTCCCCAACTTCGTGCACTGATAGAACACTTTTGCGACTGGTGATTGATTCAAAAGTGCTGGTATTTGTCAGTCAGGCCACAATCTCTTTGGGGTATCGGTAAGAAAGCTTGAAATAAAGAGAAAAATTTGGATTTATCCTCTCATTCGTGTTAGACACGTTCAGCTTTCGTATTAGCGCAGGAACCTGAAAAAGAAGAAGTAAAATAGAAGCGAATTTATAGAACGTCGAAGTAACTGTTCGAGGAGAGAAGTCTTCGTCTAGTCGCTACAAAAAAGGACGCATACTGGAGTAAGTGTCTTTCAGTTGCAATGTATAAAGGAAATAGTGGGTAAAACATGAAACACAACAGTTTATTACGAATTCCATATATTTATAAATTTATGCACATTACATACAGTACAATTTCACTCCATTTCAACCATTTTATTAATACAAAGAAATAAAAAATAGCGATGTGAGTTCTCAAAATAAAACATTTGGCCCACAAGCTTCACATTGCCAGCAATTAACTACTGCACACAGGCAATCTTGAGAGGTATGTGCTTTGTGGAATTTAGTATCTGTAATTCAGGTTACACGTTCATGGCTGAGGTGATGCATGAGAAGTCAACGGTGGGAATGGTGATGTTTCTGATGAGTTAAAAGAGGCTAGAATACCATCAGACGGTGGTATCATTTCGCTTCTGAAGTGGTGAAATTCTTTAGGAGTAGATTTAATAAATAACATTTTCTGCGACTTTGTTTTGTGACAGTACACTGCTACCTACTGAAATTTATAAGAGCTTTGCGGGCTGCAAATATCTGCGACTGGCCTTTTAACTTTTTGACAGTATGTCTGGTCTTCAGTTCGAGAAATACAGATGTAGGATAGGATTTAATGTACGGCAACATTGGCTGGGACGGATTCTTATTATTAACGGTGTAAGTAGGCTGTTTAGGGGGGGTAACACTTACTTTGTGTACCATGTGTGTGGCAAGCACAAGGAGCCCTAGCTAATATGGTATTTGCTTATACAACTTTACACATCGGTACCATATTTCTCTAACACATAAATTACACAGTTATCTGATCATTTAACTGAGAGATAAACATTTTTTTTACTACATTAGTGACACATGTTTACGCAATTACACAGTTGGGTAACTTCACACTTATGAAATTGTATTTTGTCTGTACTGTGTGAACCCTTCATATTTTTCGGAACCATGGTGCTATTATGACAGCTTTGAATGATGTGTTTGGTATGGGATCATGGTTTTAAAGTACGTTTGAGGTAGATGACACTATTGAAATGAGCAGAGAATTTTTTTAGGTTTTGACATTATTGCAGAAAGCTACGACGTTTTTGAGATTTGACTGAGGTGTTACGATGTTATTTTTACGACGACGATGTGTATTATGCTGCTGAGGTATGTTTATGGTCAATAAGATGATGCTACCATATATGAGGAATGTGATTACGTGTTTGTATGTATATGAATAATGAGTAGTGTTTAGGGACTCTGGTTTGTGAAAAAGGTTGTTGAAAACCAAGAATCGTACTTTAAGCGTTATGAAATGTGTGTAAATGCGTGAATGTATCACAATGCCGGCGAAAATTTTTTGGACACTGTTATATTTATAGGATTTTGTTTCTACAGATTTGTAACGCAAATTCTTGACCTGTGAAATATTTTTATATGAGACTGTCACTCTAGCAGAAACTGCTGTCGTAAATATTTCCGTAAGAAAGGTAAGTGACCTTGACGTAATGCGTTTTGGGCGTCCAGCTGAGAGGTAGTCGTCTGACAAAAGAAAGCCATTAGGTGGAGAAAAAAAGAGGCCATTAACCTCGCTGTTGACATTCCTTTGTAGAAAGCATCGTTAATATGACACGCTCGTTACTTGAAAACATATGATTACTCGTACTTTGTGCTACTTACTGAAATGCTTATGAATTGATGGGAAATATTTGTATGTCTGCACACCTGATTATGACAAGTGTTTTTCTATGAGAATTGAGAGAATTTCTACTAACTTATGAAATGCCTCATGACTACTGAATGATGTTCTTATGCTTTACTTTGTACATAGTTGCTTATTTAATTTGATATCTGGTTTTCAGCTGTCTTGCAGCATTGGTTTCATAAAATTAAATTAGATGCATTTGCTAATGTGAACACTTTCTGTCAACAAATCTATTAAATAATTATTTTATGATCCACATTCTTTGAAAAAGGAGCTCTTGGAATGGAAAGAACAATAAGAAGGGACTAATAACAATAACTGCATATATAATTTTCTTTTCAAGTACTTGGTAATTTCTTTTGTAGAATAATTTGTGGTTCACCACTTTAATTACATAGACATTAAGATGTGAATATACATTTCCCTTATCTGCATTGTTGTTTTTACTGTAATATTTTTTCTGCTTGAGCTATGTCATGTTTAGGTATAAGTTACTGCTGTTTGCCAGGCATAGTGTTACTGAATTTGACTTTGTGTTACTCTTCTGAGCTAGTTTTACTACTGATTTATTTTTCTTCTTTGCTGCACAGTGCCTTATATTAGTTGTAGTACTGCAATTGCTTTGCCTATTTAAAATTTTTGTCCTTGATGTTTGTGTTAATTGTTTTGTACTGCTGCATTGCCTCGTCCCTTAGTTTAGAATCTGAGCTCAGTAGATTTAAGTTAGCTTAAGAGGGGGTAGCCTATAAGAGAATGAGTTGCGATGAATTTGAAGAAATGCACTGAGAGGTTATACGAGAAAAATACAGAAAGCATGCTTGGATAGGATTTTTTTTGGTGGAAGCAAAGGTTGAAATAAGACGAAAGATCTATGGAATGAAGTTTTGGGTTGGACTGCAGTACCAAATGTTACACTGAAAACGAACCCTGTCCTTTCCTTTTGTGTTATCCCACTATGTGTTTGTGTACCCTTGTGTATTTGTTTTCTTCCTGTCTCTGTGTAGTTTCATAGAATTTCTTCTTCTAATACTAAGCTATATTCACTATGATGAGGAATACTGTTATCCTCAAATATAATTGGCATTAATAATATGTTATTTACCTTGTAAATATGCTTAGACATTATTTATTCTGTTTTGTTTTAATGCTCATGTGTAAAGTTGATGTTTCAAAAGTTATTCTGATTTTTTATGTATTTACTCATGTCATAATTCCATTAACACTGATGTATATGTTATTTAGATTCTGTTGTAAAGCCTGTACCACAAATGTTATCTGTATTGTTATGTTTTTAATGATGTATTCTGTATCTTTGTAATTGTATTCTTATGTTACAAAATTGTAATTGACACCAGTTCATCATATTAGTAACTTGTAAGTTCCATTTCACTGCACACGTTTCTGTTGGTCACAGTAGGGACTGATAGTGTTTGCACGTGTGTTAATAATTCAGCAAGGGACTGGATAACAACATTGCTGGTTCTAAGGACAATTCCAAAAACTTTGTAAGTGCACAAGTGGTGGTTATGGACTTGCTCTATTCTCCACAAGACTCTTCGATGGTGAATGTGCACCTGCACAGTCGCAACAGATGGCTGCTGGCTGTCTCTACAAGGACTACAGTGGGTCTGCATCTTTGATGGCCCACCAATACCATTATTTCTACAAGGACTGCAGTGGGTCTGCACCTCTGGTGGCCCACCAATACCACAATCTCTACCAGGACTACAGTGGGCCTATCCACAATTTCTACAAGGACAGCAGTGGGTCTGCACCTCTGGTGGCCCACCAATACCATAATCTCTACTGGGACTACAGTGGGTCTGCTCTGTGATGACCTACCTACCAATCTTCTTCAAAACGTCGAATGACTCTGCTGCGGGTTTGCTCTGTTGTAGCCCATTACCTGTCAGCATGTCAAGAGTCAGCATTGTCTTTCAGTTGGAAGGACAACACTACTTCTTCAAGACTGCATGGAAATCCACTACTTCCATGTGCATTGTCTTTTACTGCTCAGACTTTGAAAAAAAAAAAAAAACACTGAAATTTTACTGTGATGAACAATCTGGACTGTCTTTATCGACTGTGAGAAAATTTTAGCTTTTGACCAACATTGTATCAATAAGTGTGTGCATTTGATTTCTTTGTTATTGTAATTATGAAAAATTTTATCAAATCATTATTGGCCACTGCCCAACACAATTTGTAAATTTTTTGTGGGGAGCATGGGGGCTATGTAAGTAGGCTGTTTATGTTTTCTTATTGGCAACGTTACGTAGCGCTCTATACGAAAATCACTGGCTGTGCTGTGTGTCAGTTTAAGCACAGTCGTGTACAATTGTTCAAAGGGGACGTTACAACGGTACGATGTTCACTTGTTAATTCTTGGACAAAGAGTGTGTACACAGATTCCTCTCCACTGCTTCAGCCAGCTTTGCGGTCTCAATTAGGCATTGCTAACTATGAGATACCACATAATGCGGGGAGAGTCGCGCCTAAGTCTCTTCGAAGTCATGACGGAAATTCCAAAACAGTTGCATCGGAGTTGGTTGCTTGGAAGCTTACAGTTGCGTTGCAGTTGTGGTAATGCAGTATTATGGATCAGATTCTCAAGCGATTAGTGTCTGACGCTCGTGCGACATTGCCCTGCAGTTGTGTTGTAGCAGTGGACGAACGGCCGAAGTGTGGTAGAAAAGTAATGCGCAGCTAGTGCAGCCTTGCTTTTCTTGTGACTTTGACATATTGTAACTACGCTCTTCGTTTTTGCCAGTTTGGTAACGGTGCTAATGTCCGACTCATTCAGCGTCACCCCCCTGCCCCCCCCCCCCTCCCTTCCCCGTTAAGCCATTAATGTCGCGCTGTTAGCGGGGCGCCCCTGTTGCGCAGTGACCTTCCACGCTGGCGAGTGTTGCGGGCCAGCGCAACCTAGTGGGTCGAGAGCGCAGCGGGGTCCGCCTGCCTAGTTGGTTGGCTGGCGGCGCCGCGTGGTTTCGATTTCTTAGGGCAGTCCAGTACTTAGGCACCGTGTTCTGCCGCAGTGCGGCGGACACCCTGTCGCCAGCAGCAGCAAGGCCCACTGTCCCTTCTTCACGTCTCAGCACCTAAGCCTACCGGACAATAACTTATTCTCTGGAGACATCACGCTAATACCGTGCGCCTCGCCTCTAACCTTGATAACATCCTCAGTTCGTCTGGGAAGAGAGCCCCCAAGTTTTTTTAGCTCTACCATATCCACCTCTCACTGGTAATAAGATTTCCTACAGCTACCATATTGCGAGGACCTTGATTACTACTATTCATTTGATCTTCCAAATAGTGCCAGGTATCTTATATGGGGTTACGCGGGCCATATACGATAGAGTGCCTAAATGCCGACAAGAAGCGTGTGCATATAGCCCTATGAATACTGCTGGCGTCGCCTTGGAAGATGGGTATGTCCACATCATTTTCAACATGAAGGTGTAGCAGAAAGGGTAACACTTGGTCATCGACAGTTTTGACTCGGAGTCCGTGTTTATGTCGAGAATAGGAAGAAATTTGCCCGTGACTAAAAATGATTTTCAATTTCTTTTTATTGTGTCATGATCAGTTTCCTGAGACGCATATAGATCTAATCAATATGAGGTATGTTTTTTTTCTGGGACCACAACTTGCTGTCATCTCTGTTCAGCAGTAAGTAGTAGCATCATCATCATCATCATCATCTTCTTCTTCTTCTTCTTCTTCTTCTTCTTCTTCACTTCTAGAGTTAGGCATTTGTTTTGTTTTGCCTGTTATGTACTAATCTCTTCTTTGGCGTCCCTTCACTTCTTCTCCCAACTTGCTTAAATATTCTTATCTGGAGAGGTAATCCTTCTCCACGCACTCTTTCGAGATATTAACCGATCTTAGGAACTTCATCTCCTTTGTCTGTATGCGACTTTCTTGACGTTTAGTTGTAACCCACGATTCACTTCCGTAAACAAGCACTGGAATTGCCACTGTTCTGCAAAATTTCAGTTTTGTTTCTTTCCTTCTTTTATTTTTTAGACATTTTATTGTTGCACATACATTCCCAAACTTTGCTAATGTCTTGGGTTCAAAATGGCTCTGAGCACTATGCGACTTAACTTCTGAGGTCATCAGTCGCCTAGAACTTAGAACTAATTAAGCCTAACTAACCTAAGGACATCACACACATCTATGCCCGAGGCAGGATTCGAACCTGGGACCGTAGCGGTCGCTCGGCTCCAGACTGGAGCGCCTAGAACCGCACGGCCACTCCGGCCGGCTGCTAATTTCTTCTCAATGTCCTCGACATACTTATGTGTGACATCACAAGATAAATAATTAAAATGTTTGACTGTTCTGTTGTTAACTACAATCTTTGAAACTTCTTGGCAGATTAAAACTGTGTGCAGTTCGAGTCTCGGTCCGGTACACAGTTTTAATCTTCCAGGAAGTTTCATATCAGCACACACTCCGCTGCAGAGTGAAAATCTCATTATGGGAACTACAGTCTTTGTTCGTAAAGAATGCTTTCCTTTAAAAGCCATTGATTTTGTCTTCTTTTTTGAAATAGTCAAAAGATTCTCTTCACAAATCCTACGTAATAAATGTATTCCCCTTCGTAGATCATCTTTCACCAGCAATATGGTATCGTCTACATATAAAAGACAATTAATGAGGAAATTTTCGTTATTCTTAACTACCCTGTTAAAGATATCCTTCCATTTCCGAAACGTGTGATCTAAATAAATGTTAAAAATTGTAGGTGAAATGCTGTACCCCTGCCTAACTCGTTTGTTTGATGCTATATGCCGTGTCAGAGTATCAGCCATATCTAAAATGACTGTCGTGTGCTTGCACAGAGCATTTAAAAAGTTATTAGTACTTCTGGATTTCCTACTTTCCTCATAATTCTCCGCAGTTTCTTTCTAACGTTACCGAATGTCGCAATAAAATCAGTGAATGCTGAACGGGTTTCCCTAATATACTCCCTCTGTTTTTTTGATTATTCATTAATTACAAACACAGCATCTGTTTTCGACCTGCCCTTCGAAATCTCATTTGTTGGTCGCCTAATAAACTCTTAAGTATAACCTGTAACTTCCTGTTCACTATTCTTGCATAAACTTTGTGTGCGATGTACAGTAAGCTCTATAGTTCTCGCAGTTATTACGGTCTTCTTTTTTAGATAGTGATATTAGTTTTGTTTATGACCGTGCTTCGGGAACAGGTCCATTTCTTAGACACGTGCTAAATAAATGTAGTAGTCTGTTTTGCGGTTGGCTGATTCCACATTTTAACGGTGTAGCGTCTATGCTACGCATACCAGTAACTTTTCTATTCTTTGCGCAGTTGAGGGCTTCTCTTCATTCATCCATACAAAAATCGTCTACACATCCTATTTTAATTTCATCTTGTTTTTCGATATGGTGCTTGTTTCTCCGTACCACAAGGTCTTGTAATGTTCTAAACATTTTGATTTTTGGTTGCTATTTATTTGAGCAAATTCTTCCTCTGTTTGATTGATCATTTTCGTTGTTTTATAAGCGATCATTTGCCTTTCGTGAAGATCGTCTTCTATTATGCTTATAAAGATATCAAATGACTCTTGACGAGCTCCTTTTGCTGCTAGATTTGCTGCATTTTTCTCTTGTTTCTAAATTTCTTGATTCACTGAAATACTCGATACAATATATATATATATATATATATATATATATATATATATATATATATATATATATAACCTTATCTAATTCTGGTGTCCTAATTTTTAACCTGTTCTTCCTTTTATCTTTTTTTCCCTAAAACGTCTTCAACCGCTTTCTTAAAGACAGTTTCACACATTTTTCTATTCCTTCTTTATTTCTTCCGCTTCTTCTTTCTGCTTTAGTTCTTGATTAAGTCTCCTCTGGTACAGATATGGTATGCCATTTTCATTTGCTAGACACGTTTTGTAGATTTCTTCCTTCGTCTTTCCTTCTGCAAAATTTTTGTTCTTTCCTCACTTGGAGTTCATATCTATTTGATATATCACCTAGAAATGGTCGGAAACTATGTGATACACCCTCTTCACTTGTGTCTCTTACTTGGCCTTCTAATTATTTTGTTGATGATAAAGTAATCAATATGAAACTTCGATTCTCAAGCGGATCATATATGTTTATGGATATCTTTTTTGTGGAAAAAGTATTGGTTATCTTTAGCATATTAAAAGAATAAAGTCTCTAAGCAATCTTCCATTGTAATTTATGATGTTTTCTGCCATCGTTCTCACAATCTCCGGGACACCTCTAACCACTACCGTTGTGTGAAAATCACCTGTCTATTTTCTTTGATGCTTATTTTTATACTTGTCCAAAAATGATTGCAGTTTCTCATAGAAATCTATTGAGTCCTTTCTTTTTCCTTCAACAGGTGAGTAAATTGTAGTGATATTCAACTTTCGTCTCTCCAGTTTGACAGTTAAAACTACAATTACTTCATTTATGTAAATATACTCTGCAATTCTTTGTAAACCCACGAGGTGTTTGTAATATACAGCATTTGTATGTGTGGTTGCCTATTGTTGTCTCCGCAATGGAATTCTCGTGTTTCGAAATGATTGAAACGACCCTGCCATTGACAACCTACAACTAGCGATTTCATAAAACAAAGTATAATTTTGTGGCTTTACTTCACTTCAGTTGAGCAAATCAGACCAAACACTCATACTGGGATGCTGCTAGAATGGATCACAACCTGGATACCGTAAATGATTTATTCTCGAAAAACATATAAAGTGCAAAAATTGTATAAATACGAAGTATAGAATGACAGTGTAATCCTGAGATTGGCAAAACTTGTGTGTGACTTTCCGTAGACCGCGACCCTAAAGACGGACACAATGTTGACTGAAACTTATCACAGGTGAAAGGCAGTAGACCTGCGCCCTGACTGACACTTTCAGAAAAAGCTGAGTGAACAAGCAAATGGAACTTAACACAGTTACTGTGAACCAAAGTGCACATATCATTTATTCAAGTATGGACAGCCGTTACACTGCACCGATGATATGCTCGATCAGGTGCAAACCTATGTGCAGATTATGTACGTGGCCTGCCTGCAATTCTCTGCCTGCACAGAGGACGCAAACTCTTAGGGCTCATATTATCTCAGGAGACGACAGGACACGAGCCAAGATTATTGTTTGGTCACTAGCTAGGAATAGGATTCTACTCTATTATTCTTCAGTAAACAAGCACTTCAACGTACGTCGGACCGCAGGGGAAGGTAAAGAATCGTTACTCGAGTAAACAGAATAACAACTCTGTTCACAGAGAAACGACTTCATGCGCACCTTGTGCTGAAATAAACACTTGTCAAAATCTAACCTCCAGATTTCCCACTGTGCGTCTCGCCAGTGAAGTCTCTAGGTCGAGCCCTAGAGGGATCCCTACAGCGAAGTGTCTCCACGCCATAGGTCTGCTCCCTCTTGGACATGTGGTCTACATCTATATTTACATCTACATGGATACTCTGAAAATCACTTATAAGTGCCTGGCAGAGGGTTCATCGAATCACCTTCACAATTCTCTATTATTCCAATCTCGTATAGCGCGCGGAAAGAATGAACACCTATATCTTTCCGTACGAGCTCTGATTTCCCTTATTTTATCGTGGTGATCGTTCCTCCCTATGTTGGTCGGTGTCTACAAAATATTTTCGCATTCGTAGGAAAAAGTTGGTGATTGGTATTTCATGACAAGATTCCGTCGCAACGAAAAACGCCTTTCTTTTAATGATATCCAGCCCAAATCCTCTATCATTTCTGTGACACTGTCTCCCATATTTCGCGATAATACAAAACGTGCTGCCTTTCTTTGAACTTTTTCGATGTATTCCGTCAATCCTATCTGGTAAGGATCCCACACTGCGCAGCAGTGTTCTAAAAGAGGACCGACAAGAGTAGTGTAGGCAGTCTCCTTAGTAGGTCTGTTACATTTTCTAAGTGTCCTGCCAATAAAACGCAGTCTTTGGTTAGCCTTCTCCACAAAATTTTCTATATGTTCCTTCCAATTTAAGTTGTTCGTAATTGTAATACCTAGGTATTCAGTTGAATTTACGGCTTTTAGATTAGACTGATTTATCGTGTAACCGAAGTTTAACGATTTCATTTTAGCACTCATTTGGATGACCTCACACTTTTCGTTATTTAGGGTCAACTGCCACTTTTCGCACCATTCAGATATTTTTTCTAAATCGTTTTGCAGTTTGTTTTGATCTTCTGATGACTTAATTAGTCGATAAACGACAGCGTCATCTGCAAACAACCGTTTTTGCTCAAGTGGCAAATCCGAGTGGTTGTTACTAAAAATTATTTACCAATATATGGGACATGGCTCTGCCAGCTAATCATCTGAAGCTTATGCTCCTTTCAGAAGATTTTCTGGTAGTTTACATTTCCCCTCCTACATCTTTAGCATTCCACTGATCAAATACACATCTCTGTTGTTTGGTGCGAAGTGTGCCCCAGCGTTCCATGTGAGGATATTCCTCAGACGTCAGCTCACTACCGTCGTTTGTGACCTTGTACATTCCTTTGCACTAAAAAGGAAGTATTTTCGCCTTCTTCCGCCCCTGATGCTCTTCCACTAGGTACGCTATTCTGAAATGTTTTCCAGCCCAGCAGAGTGCAACCTCCCACCCGCACTGTCTAAGCTCCAGCATTGAAGACAGCCTCCTACCCGCTCTGTTCTCTCCCAGGGCAGTAAATATCCGCTCCTTCAGAACACAACTCTCCTCCCAGTTCCTCTTTAGCCGACAGTGTCTACTGAGGATCCCGTTGCCCACATCGCCCTTTCTGTCACCACTCAGCTCTAATTAATTCCCAGAATTGCGGTACTACAGAAATTGTTAGTACATGTTAGTACATGGTGCTAGCCATTTTGAGACAATTAAATGATTAATAATCCGGCTGCACATCGTAAACTGTGATCTAATATAAATATAAAACGAAATTGGCTTACAGTATATTAATTGTATGGTGGTAAAATCTTGCCACCTTACATCTCATTTCCCAATTCTTATGTAGTTACTTAGTTATGCGTTCCATTGATCAATCCCACGGTAACCATTATGATTCTTTTCTTTTCTCTTCTTTTTAGGCTTAAAATTTTTATTATCTATCCCATTCCCTTAAATGGCAAAAAACGCATATATTATACCTACAGATTTATTTATTCCTATTCAAGAATTCATCTATGGTATAGAAGGAGTTGTCAAGGAGGTGTGATTTCAATTTATTTTGAAAAGTATTACTGCTGTCTGTCAGACATTTTATTTCATCTGGTAATTTATCGAAAAGTTTTACAGCAGCACATTTTACCCCTCTCTGTGCCAAAGATAGGCTAAGTAGAGGATAGTGTAAGTCTTTCTTTCTTCTTGTATTATAATCATGGATGTCATTGTTGTTTTTAAACTGGTCAATGTTGTTGAGAACAAATTTCAGTACTGTGTAAATGCACTGTCACGCTGTTGTAAGAATTCCTAACATTTTAAAGAGATGCCTACAATATTTGCGACTATGAGCCCCACAAATTATTGTAACCACTTTCTTTTGAGCAGTGAATACTTTTTGCCTAAGTGTTGAGTTACCCCAAAATATTATTCCGTATGACATCAGAGAGAGAAAGTATGCAAAGTATGTTTGCTTGGTAATTTCTATATCCTCACAATCAGCTATTACTCTAAATGCAAAAGTTGCTGAACCTAGTCACTTTAGGATATCAAAATATGAATTTTCCAATTAAGATTCTCATCTACATGTATACCCAAAAGTTTAGTATGCTCTAGAATGGCTGCTGACTTCTGTTGCTGTGTTATATTTATTGAAGGATCTGTTCTCCTTGCAGTTGAAAATCGAATGTACTGTGTTTTTTCAAAGTTCAAAGCAAGCCCATTCGCAGAAAACAATTCAATAACTTTTCCAAAGTCATTATTTGTATCATTTTCTGTTGGAATGTTTTTACTAGATTAATAATGATGCTTGTATCATCACCAAACAGTGTCAGTCCTGTTCTGTGGATATGACTTCAACCACTCATACGCTGTTCCATTTATACCATAGAATTGTAATTTCTGTAGCATAATGTCGTGGTTCATACAATCAAACGCTTTGGATAAGTCACAGAAGATTCCTATTGGTGACATTTTACTATTTAAAGACTCCACTGTGTTGGCTGTGAAACTGTATATTGCCATATCAGTGGAACAGCATTTTTGAAATCCAAACTGTGTCTTACTAAGTATCTCATTACTGTTGAGATGGCTAACCATTCTTGAGTACATTAATTTCTCAACGATCTTTGAAAATGCTCTAAGCAAGGATACGGGCCGGTAATTATTGACATCGGTGGCGTGTAAATGGCAACCTCTTCTCTGCTCTCTTATATTTTGGTGTTCTGCTGTATAACATCTAATATTCTCCTTGATAGTTCTTACACTCTAGCTTTTTTTCTGTTTCTGATAGGGAAACTGTATCTACCTTAACCTTCTTTAAAAGTACAGCTAACTCTTCTTCTTTATTTGCTAATCCTCTGAAATTCCATATTACTATCATAATTGTACCAGCAGTCCATTTATTCTCAACCTTTCTGATCACCAGGAGTCAGCAGCTCGTGGTGTTGCAGTTAACGTTTCTGACTCTCCATCATGGGGCTCTGGGTTCGATTCCAACCAGATCGGGTATTTTCTTTTCTCGGTGCGAGTGTTGTCCTCATCATCATTTCATCATCAACATCGACGCGCAAGTCAATGAAGTGTCAACTGAAAAGACTTGCACCAGTTGCCCAAATTCCCCCAGAAGGGCAATCCTGACCACAAATGTCATACGCTTATTTTTTTTCGTCGCCTGGTTCGTCGTCAATATATCTTATCTGTTTTGAGTATTAGTAATAACTGGAGAAATTCACCTGACTGCTTTACGAAGGCTGCGCAGTTATAGTTGGATAGTGGGGCTGACACTTTGGGGCCTTCCAACCTACCCAATTTTCTTTTAAGAGTTTTCTCCACTATGGAGTCTGGCTACCTTACGCCAAAGTGTTCACCCTGCCGTTTACGTATAACTTGAGATGACAGGAAAAGTAGATTTCAGTGCAAAATCTGTACCCAGCACCACCAGGAAAGTGACCCTTCTGTGTTCGGCAGCCCGGTTTATGTCCACGGTAACCCAAATGACTGAGCTCAAATTTTGGCACGAAAAAATATCAGAGAATCACGTCCGGTCTGAACTACACCCTCGACACACCGCGGGTTAAACGCGCCACCTGTGTAGTCGACTTGTTGCACCATTCGAGAAGAGGTAAAGTCGTGACTCGTCGGACTGCACTACACATCTCCAGTCAGCTGTTGTCCAGCTGTGTGTGTTGTTTGTCCCATTCTAGACGTGCGGCTTTATGTACCTCTGTGAGCATTGGCTTTTGCAAGATCTAGACAGAAAATGTGCATTTCATACCAATTGGGGCAGTTATGTAATCACTGGGAGCAGCAGATCCTATCGGGTATGAAACCGACTGCCATTAATAAATCTTAATTCCCGCCTCCTGTTCCAGTCGGCTATGATATTTTTTCTGTCACTGTTCTGACGCCGTGGTACATGACAGTGAATGGTATACGTTGGTGGTCCGCGGTGATACAACAACAAACCGGGCAGCTTCATTCACGGTGTGGTCATATGCACGTCGTAACACAATAGCTCCTTTCTGCCATTCTGTCACTTTGAAACGTCCCCTTAGAAGAATTGTATACGAGACTGTCCTTAACCTGACAGACTGTGCTTAACCTGACACACAATATTTTTAGCGCAACGCAGTCTGACTTCCAATAATCCCTACAAAAGAATGGCCCTGACTAACATTAACCTATACCTTTCACAAATCACTTACCTCACAAAAATCTTCGTTACTGGAACTACTGCAATACAGCGAGCGCCACTACTGTCAGCTAAATAAAAGATTCAAACTACGGAAGTCACTAACTACTGATAGGGATAGTTAGCAAATGAAAGATTTGAATAGAGAACAAACAATGTATTTACCTTCATATCATCAAAAGTCATAATATTTGTAATTTCAAAACTCCGCCATCTCTCCCCTCACATCCACCACTGCTGGCGGCTCACCTCTAACTGCCCAACGCTATGCGCTGTTCACATCCAGCTGCCGCTGCCCAACACTACAATGGCAGACAACAATGCAAACTAGCCACAGGCTGCACACAGCACAGCCAGTGATTTTCATATAGAGCGCTACGTAACTTTGCCAATAAGAAAACATAAACAGCCTAGTTACACAGCCCCCATGCTCGCCACAAAAAATTTTACAAAATATTTTTGGGCAGTGGCCAATAATGATTTGAAAAAAATTTTCATAATTACAATAACAAAGATATCAAATGCACACACTTATTTATACAATGTTGGTCAAAAGCTAAAATTTTCTCACAGTCTATGAAGATAGTCCTGATCATTCATCATAATAGTAATTACAGTTTTTGTTTTTCACAAAGTCTCATTAGTAAAAGAAATTGCACACAGAAGTAGTGGATTTCCATGCAGTCTTGAAGAAGTAGTGTTGTCCTTCCAACTGAAAGACAGTGCTGACTCTTGACATGCTGACAGGTAATGGGCCACAACAGAGCAAACCCACAGCAGAGTCAGTCGAAGTTGATGAATATTGGTAGGTAGGTCATCACAGAGTAGACCCACTGTAATCCTGATAGAGATTGTGGTATTGGTGGGCCACCAGAGGTGCAGACCCACTGTAGTCCTTGTAGAAATAATGGTACTGGTGAGTCAGCAAAGGTGTAGACCCACTGTAGTCCTCGTAGAAATAATGGTATTGGTGGGCCATCAAAGATGCAGACCCACTGTAGTCCTTGTAGAGATGGCCAGCAGCCGTCTGTTGTGACTGTGCAAGTGCACAATCACCATTGAAGAGTCTTGCGGATAATATAGCAAGTCCATAACCACCACTTGCGCACTCACAAAGGTTTTTGGAATTGTCCTTTAAATTTTCCTGAGTTTTTACAAGTTGCGTAACCGAATCGGTAGATGCAACTGAGTCAATTTTAGCTTGCAAGGTCTCATGATTTTCATGAACAATAGTTTGCAATTTTTTTATGGCTGCTTCGTGATTCTGTAATGCATTTTCATGACGCGAAAAAATAGGTTGGAAATGCTCACAAATTTGTGTTTTTACGTCATTACAGATTTTTTGACATTTCGATTCGATGTTATGTAACTCAGTAGTTAAATCTTCACGTGTTTGTTCAAGTGTGGTGTCTAACTTTTGAAGATTTTGTTCCATTGTGTCTAACTTTTTAAGATTTTGTTCCACTGTGTCTAACTTTTTAAGATTTTGTTCCACTGTGTCTAACTTTTTAAGATTTTGTTCCACTGTGTCTAACTGTTGCTGTGTTTGTCTCTGGTATTGTTCCATTGTGTCTAACTTTTGAAGCTTTTGCTGTGTTTGTCTCTGATTTTGTTCCATTGTGTCTAACTTTTGAAGATTTTGTACCATTTGTTGCATTAATTGTAATAACAATGCATTAGTGTCTGGAATCTGTTCCTCTACACTTTTCGGCAGTGCATTTGCACCAGCAACATTCACATTTTGACAAGCAGAAAATGTGTCTTGACTCATTTGAGAAAACGGCGAGGACCCAAAACCTAAGTCTACAGTGTTTGCAATATTGTGTTCTGTCATTTCGGATTCCTGAGGGGAGCTGTTGCCGACCGATCGATCGATAATGCTTCCCTGTTGACTAATTGTTTCACTGTCTACACCATTGTTTGCAGCCCGCTACATTTCCCTATGTACAATTACCAAATTACTACTTTCAACATTAGTTAATTTATTACTCGGTGGCGCTAACACACTGCTTTCGTCTTCACTGTCATTTCTCAGTTTACTTTGGAGCCTAGTATTACGTTTTTCACACGCCATTATTGTCACAATATTTCACACGACAACACAAAAAAAAACACAATTTGAAGAGCAAAAATAAGAGAACACATTAACATAGAACTGAAAATAATATCTAGTTAATTGCATCTGCGAAATACTTGGTGCAAATCTACATGCATGCCACAACTGTTTTACTGTGCAACAATGAAAAACCACAACTACCAAGGAAATTCTCTCTATAATTACGCGCTAGCAATAAACAAAAGCTACACTAAATACACAAACTACAAGAAAATATCAGAAGATTCCAGAGAGGTATCCTAGGCTAAGGGTCGACATATGAAACGTCCCCTTAGAAGAATTGTATACGAGACTGTCCTTAACCTGACAGACTGTGCTTAACCTGACACACAATATTTTTAGCGCAACGCAGTCTGACTTCCAATAATCCCTACAAAAGAATGGCCCTGACTAACATTAACCTATACCTTTCACAAATCACTTACCCCACAAAAATCTTCGTTACTGGAACTACTGCAATACAGCGAGCGCCACTACTGCCAGCTAAATAAAAGATTCAAACTACGGAAGTCACTAACTACTGATAGGGATAGTTAGCAAATGAAAGATTTGAATAGAGAACAAACAATGTATTTACCTTAATATCATCAAAAGTCATAATATATGTAATTTCAAAACTCCGCCATCTCTCTCCTCACATCCACCACTGCTGGCGGCTCACCTCTAACTGCCCAACGCTATGCGCTGTTCACATCCAGCTGCCGCTGCCCAACACTACAATGGCAGACAACAATGCAAACTAGCCACAGGCTGCATACAGCACAGCCAGTGATTTTCATATAGAGCGCTACGTAACTTTGCCAATAAGAAAACATAAACAGCCTAGTTACAACTTCTCCAAGTACACACATCTTTCTACGGTGACTCCAAATCGCCGATCGGCACATTCACATCATTTCGCAGCCATGACTTACGGCAGTGTTGAAGGAAGGGTCACATGGCGACCTGGAACCAACTGTACGCCGCCTACAGAGGTACAAAGTAAACACTCCGGTGTTGGAAGGGGCAGACTAATATTCCGACTGGTGAGCCTACAACTACACAAACGTACGGGGTGGCCTAATCATGAAAGTCTTCGATGGACTATTTGTTGTAATGACAGAAGCCGTCAGTGATGACTAGCGTTTTGCCTTGAAGGACGATGGTGAAAAGGTACTTTTGCATAATTTTCGTGTAGCTAACCAGTGATTTTGCAAATTAGGCTGGAAAATCCTGACTGCTTTCTCGAGTGTTGGACAGACTGAGGACCATTTCCTTTAGAAACAAAATGCCAAAATGCTATGACAGACCCAGCATACATGTAGCCCTCAATGAAAGACAAGAAACATGCTCTGCTAAGAAGCCCAGTAAAAAACGGTGTGTGGTGAAATATCTCCCATCACTGCAATGTTTACGGTACGGTATTTATGGCGGAAAATTACGCAGTTGCAGGGGATATATGAAATGCTTTTACAAACTTTGGGTGTGATTTTTCACACCACCCTCCCTCCACCCCGGGCCCTAAAAAGAAAAGAAAATAGTCCATATAAATATATCACCAGCAACAAGAATAACATCAAGGATTAATATTGGAGAGACTTTTTTACTTTGAAGCAATCCGTTGTTGGTCTTTCCATTTTGTCTGTGATCTTGCTGTATTACGTATGATTTTGTAACTATACCTTACTTTTGGATGTATATTGTGTCCTGTTATTTCAGGAGTTAGCCATTTTATCTAATGTGTTTCAGTTTCTTCCAGTATACCCTTTGCAAGTAATCTGAGCATTCGGTCTTCATTCCGGATATGGCCAGTGCAAGTGTGCCTTAAAATGAGATACTGTAACCTCATTTCCGCTGCCTTCATCCTTAGCATTTTTTCCCACACTGCCACATAACGGACTGTAGTGACTGCCATGCTTTTACAAAATTTGTCATGAACAAAAGATTGGCTTTAACACACATAGTTAATTGTGCAAAGAATGATTTCATTTTGAAGTCAGTAATTTTTGAATTATGTAAAACTGTAAGCAAAGTATTCAAAAGCATAAAATGTTCAACAGGTTTATCCCATAACTAAATTTTGTTCTGGCCAAGCAACCGTGGTGGATAATTGAATCTTTGCTTTACACACGGATATTTAAAAATCAAATTGTTTGTTATTATGTACCGTTCGTGGACATGTAAAGTTTTTGATATGGGGAGATCTTAAATTTTCCAAACTTTATTGCACTTATTTTGCAAAAGTGCTTAAAAGGTACGAAGGTGGACCTATCCGAATATCTTACACGCAACAGACATAGAGGAGTACACTTCACCCAACCCAAGAGCAAACTTGAAATTAGCGGAGAAGGTAGGCGGTAATTTGAAATACCGAACTTCCACATATATTTTAAACATTTTGCTATTGTTTAATGCAACTATATGAGTCTATTATGTTTGCTCGAGTCAGATCGCCACACAGAGAGCTTTGAAGACATCGCAACGTAACTGATGTTCCCACCATAGCGAGTAAGAGAACTGAACTACTGAATCATTTGCTAATCCTTCTTATTATTTAATTCTGTCACATTGATTTGCAAAGTCGTTGCTTGGTCACAGAAATTCAGTTGTAAACTCCATTCGCAGATAGTGAGTATTTACTATCTTTCGAGCCTAGCTTCTGCTAAGAAGTTCACAGTCAGCTTTCAGTCCTGTTGTCTAGTGTGGCTCACTCACTGTTCCAGATAATCTGAGGGAAGCATGTTCTAAGATCATCAATACATAGAAAATTTCGATGTTGCCAGTTTAAAAATCGATGTTTCAGCACCGGTAGTGAAGTCTTCGAAACATCGAAGTTGAAAACAAGGTACAGACTTTCGATGTTGGAAAAATGTTACTTGTTGCCACCGTCAATAATTTATTCGTCATTAAATGAATCTTCTTCTTAACTCGTTTCATAATGACAACAGTGCATTGGCTAAAGTAGTAGAAATAGCGTTTGGGAGGAAAAATCATATACGTTCTTTTGCCCACATTCTCAGTTTATCAGTTTAGAAGCAAAAAGATCTACTGAAAACGCTAAGAAACTGCCGGGGTTGATTTATACTGTGAAAAGTATTGTAATGTAATTCAAACGAAGTTTACTAGCAACTAATGAGATAAGAAAAGAATCAGACCTCAGACTAATTTAAGAAATATCTACGAGATGGAATTCAATATTCTACGTGACTGAAAGATTTTTTTTTTCAATTGCGCCTGTTGGCTATCAACACCACTAATAGCCATGATACTGCACCACTCATACAAACAGCGGCATATTTTGATAGTCTCATATGTGTTTGTGACATTCTGCGGCCTATAGATGTGGCTCCTCGTGAAACTGACGTAGGAAAGTACATTACAAGCAATGAAACAATCTCAGTGACTAGAATGTTGAATATAAAAATACTCTCTGAGTAACATGGCATTGCCTAGATATTCATTTTGCCAATTTTCTATTAGAAACGAAAAAAAATGAGCTGCGTTTGTTGTGAAGTACAGGAAAAAAATCATTTCCCTGAAGTCTTGAAAACACCTTTGAAATCATTAAACAGCCGTACAAAGAAATATGTATAATGTACAAATACAGTTTTCAAATTAAGAAACATGATCCTGGACAGTTTCAATATGTTGGAAGCAACTACTTCGCGCGTCTACAATGCGATTCTGTAAATGCCTCTATGGCAACGCCTCTTCATAGTTCTACAGACTGTTATCGTCCCGAGCGGTTCCAGGCGCTACAGTCCGGAACCGCACGACCGCTACGGTCGCAGGTTCGAATCCTGCCTCGGGCATGGATGTGTGTGATGTCCTTAGGTTAGTTAGGTTTAAGTAGTTCTAAGTTCTAGAGGACTGATGACCTCAGAATTTAAGTCCCATAGTGCTCAGACCCATTTGAACCAACCGTTTGTTATCGTCTAGCTCTACAGCCGTGTGTTCATCGCAGTTGAAAGCTGTCAAAAGTGCTGCCAGGAGACAGGGATTTTCTTAAGTTGACCCGACTATAGGACCGTCTTAGTAATGAAGAATAAATATACTAAAACTGCATGTATGATACGGAATTTTTCCACTATCTCATTGTTTATGACGTCATATCTCTTGAACTACGTGTTGCACAGTGATATATCTGTGTATGTACAGGGGATAGGCAAAGTAATGTGAACAGTGGTAGTAATGGGATTGTTGTGTTTGACGGTCAACAGCACAGGTAAGGCACGTGTCGCGCTGGACTGTGAGTGTTCACAATGGACTAGGCACCAGTGCAGGTGCTTTACGAGTAGTGCACACTTTGTATTTGCATTCAGAGGCCGATGTCGATGTGTACTGTCAGACTTAATGCAGATCCAAAGAAGGCGGATTGTGAGGGCCCGATTAACTGGAGCATCAGTGACCATCATAGCCAACTTATTGAATGTTTCAAGAACAACTGTTCCAACAGTCATGACAGCCTACACAAAACACGGGAAGACGTCATCGTCTAAACTTAATAGTGGGCGCAAACCAAAACCAAATGACAAGAATCGTGGTACGCAAACACGGTGACAAAAAAAGAAAGTTGCACGGGTCACACCAATATTCAAGAAAGGTTGCAGGAGTAATCCACTAAATTACAGGCCCATATTGTTAACGTCGATATGCAGCAGGATTTTAGAACATATATTGTGTTCGAACATTATGAATTACCTCGAAGAAAACGGTCTATTGACACACAGTCAACATGGGTTTAGAAAGCACCGTTACTGTGAAACACAACTAACTCTATTCACATAAAGAGTGCTACTGACAAGGGATTTCAGATAGATTCCGTATTTCTGGATTTCCGGAAGGCTTTTGACACTGTACCACACAAGCGGCTCGTAGTGAAACTCCGCGCTTATGGAATATCGTCTCAGTGATGTGACTGGATTTGTGACTTCCTGTTAGAGAGGTCACAGTTCGTAGTAACTGACGGAAAGTCATCGAATAAAAAAGAGGTGATTTCTGGCGTTCCCCAAGGTAGTGTTATAGGCCCTTTGCTGTTCCTTATCTATATTAACGATTTTGGAGACAATCTGAGCAGCCGTCTTCGGTTTTTTGTAGATGAAGCTATCTTTTATCGGCTAATAAAGTCATCAGAAGACCAAAACAAACTGCAAACGATTTAGGAAAAATATCGGAATGGTGCGAAAAGTGGCAGTTGACCCTAAATAACGAAAAGTGTGAGGTCATCCACATGAGTGCTAAAAGGAACTTGTTAAACTTGGGTTACACGATAAATCAGTCTAATCTAAAAGCCATAAATTCAAATAAATACCTGGGTATTACAATTACGATCAACTTAAGTTAGAAAAAACCCATAGAAAATGTTGTAGGGAAGGCTAACCAAAGACTGCGTTTTATTGCCAGGACACTCAGAAAATGTAACAGATCTACTAAGGAGACTGCCTTCACTACGCTTGTCCGTCCTCTTTTAGGATACTGCTGCGCGGTGTTGGATCCTTGCCAGATAGGACTGACGGAGTACATCGAAAAAGTCCAAAGAAAGCACGTTTTGTATTATCACGAAATATGGGAGAGCGTGTCACAGAAATGATACAGGATTTGGGATGGACATCATTAAAAGAAATTCGTTTTTCGTTGCTACCGAATCTTCTCACGAAATTCCAATCACCACTTTTCTCCTCCGAATGCGAAAATATTTTGTTGACACCGACCTACGTAGGGAGGAACGATCACCAAGATAAAATAAGGGAAATCAGACTCGTACGGAAAGATATAGGTGTTCATTCTTTCCGCGCGCTATACGAGATTGGAATAATAGAGAATTGTGAAGGTGGTTTGATGAACCCTCTGCCAAGCACTTAAATGTGATTTTCAGAGTATCCATGTAGATGAGTATCCATGTAGATGAAAACGATACAAAACGACGGCAGCTGAAGTGACTGCAGAGCTCAATAGCCGTCTTCGAGACCCCGTATCTATCGACACTATCCACCAAGAACTGCATAAAGCGAATATTCGTGGACGTGCTGGTACACCGAAACCATTAGTGCCGACAACCAACGCAAATAAGCGTAAAAAATGGTGCAGGAGCATAAATCCTGAACGGCTGACCAGTGGAAACACGTCATATTATCCGACGAGTCAACGTTTTCTGTATTTCCAGCATCGGGCCTGGCTTACGTCTGGAGAACGCCAAAAGAAGCTTACAATCCTGATTGCTTGATTCTAATGGTTAAGCATGGAGGTGGAAGTGTGATGGTGTGGGCAGCCATACCATCGTATTCTGCTGGTCCCATCATTACTCTCAAAGGCCGTGTTATAGTCAACGACTATGTGAACATTTTAGCAGATCAGGTGCACTCCATGATTCAAATGTTGTTCCCCAACACTGATGCCATATTTCAGAATCGTGGTATGAGGAGTATGAAACTGAACTGTTGCGACTTGCCTGGTCAGCACAGTCCCCAGACTTGAACATTATTGAACCCTTGTGGGCAGTGTTTGATCGCAGACCCACAGCAGATTTCCGCCACCCTCGTCACTACAGGAGTTAAAATTGGTTGAAATGGCTCTGAGCACTATGGGACTTAACATCTGAGGTCATCGGTCCCCTAGAACATAGAACTACTTAAATCTAACTAACCTAAGGACATCACACACATCCATGCCCAAGGCAGGATTCGAACCTGCGACCGTAGCGGTCGCTCGGTTCCAGACTGAAGCACCTAGAACCGCTCGGCCACAGCGGCTAGCTTACAGGAGTTACAAGAGGTTCTAATCGAAGAGTGGCATAACATTCAACTGGACTCTATACAATCATTATACGCTACAAGAACAATCGCAGCTGTATTACGGACAAATGGGGTCCAACTCTTTATTAATAAACCATTCCAAGTAAGTACAGGTCTTTACATTATTTTGCTATACCCTGTACATTCAGCGGCATATATGGGTCATGTCTGCGAAATATGTTGTGAATAAAGTTAGTAGCACAGAAGTAATAAATTTAAACGTCATGCACAGTGCGGTAGTTCTCTAAGCAGCTCAGCGTTTATGACGTATATCTCCTGACCTATGTGTGATACAATGGCAGACTTTTGTAGGCACATTTAGCAGCATATGCGAATACTGCACGCAAAATTAATTGCGAATATAGTTAGTAGCGCAGGACTAATATATTTAAAAGTCATACATGATGTGGCAATTTTTTACGCATCTCACCGTTTTGACATCATATCGCCTGAACTATGATTGTTAGGTGGTTCCTACCCCGAAAGAGATTGTTGTCTGTCAGTAAGGGATACACTATGTGATCAAAAGTATCCGGACATGCCAAGAACATGCGTTTATCATATTAGATGCATTGTGCTGCCACCCTAGTGCCAAGTACTCCATATCAGCGACCTCAGTAGTCATTAGACATTGAAGAGAGAGCAGAATGGGGCGCTCCGTGGAACTCACGGACTTCAAATGTGATCAGGTGATTGGGTGTCATTTGTGTCATACGTTTGTACCCGAGATTTCCACACTCCTAAACATCACTAGGTCCACTGATTCCGATGTGATAGTGTAGTGGAAACGTGAAGGGACACGTACAGCACAAAAGTGTACAGGCCGACCTCGTCTGTTGACTGACGGAGTCCGCCGACAGTTGAAGAGGCTTGTAATGTCTGATAGGCAGACCTCTATCCAGACCATCACACACGAATTCCAAACTGCATCAGGATCCACTGCAAGTACTATGACAGTTAGACGAGAGGTGAGAAAACTTGGACTTAATGGTTGAGCTGCTGCTCATAAGCCACACATCACGCCAGTAAATGCCGAACGACGCCTCGCTTGGTGTAAGGAGCATAAACATTGGACGATTGAACAGTGGGAAAACGTTGTGTGGAGTGACCAATCACGGTACACAATGTGGTGATCCGAAGGCAGGGTGTGGGTATGGCGAATGCCCGGTGAACTTCATCTGCTAGCGTGTGTAGTGGCACCAGTAAAATTCGGAGGAGGTGGTGTTGTGGTGTGGTCATGTTTTTCATAGAGAGGGCTTGCACCCCTTGTTATTTACCGTGGCACTATCACAGCACAGGCCTAAATTGACGTTTTAGGCCCTTCTTGCTTCCCATTGTTGAAGAGCAATTCGGGGATGACGATTGCAAGTTTCAACACGATCGAGCACCTGTTCATAATGCACGGCTTGCAGCGGACTGGTAACACGACAATAACGTCCCTGTAATGGACTAGCCTGCACAGAGTTCTGACCTGAATCCTATAGAACACCTTTGGGATGTTTTGGAACTCCGACTTCGTGCCAGGCCTCACCGACCGACATCGCTACCTATCCTCAGTGCTGCACTCCGTGAAGAAGGGGCTGTCATTCCCCAAGAAACCGTCCAGCACCTGATTGAACGTATGCCTGCGAGAGTGGAACCTGTCATCAAGGCTAAGGGTGGACCAACACCATATTGAATTCCAGCATTACCGATGGAGGGTGCCTCGAACTTGTAAGTCATTATTAGCCAGGCGTCCGGATAGTTTTGATTACATAGTATATGTACATGAACCATGGACCTTGCCGTTGGTGGGGAGGCTTGCGTGCCTCAGCGATACAGATGGCCGTACCGTAGGTGCAACCACAACGGAGGGGTATCTGTTGAGAGGCCAGACAAACATGTGGTTCCTGAAGAGGGGCAGCAGCCTTTTCAGTAGTTGCAGGGGCAACAGTCTGGATGATTGACTGATCTGGCCTTGTAACATTAACCAAAACGGCCTTGCTGTGCTGGTACTGCGAACGGCAAAAAGCAAGGGGAAACTACAGCCGTAATTTTTCCCGAGGACATGCAGCTCTACTGTGTGATTAAATGATGATGGCGTCCTCTTGGGTAAAATATTCCGGAGGTAAAATAGTCCCCCATTCGGATCTCCGGGCGGGGACTACTCAGGAGGACGTCGTTATCAGGAGAAAGAAAACTGGCGTTCTACGGATCGGAGCGTGGAATGTCAGATCCCTTAATCGGTCAGGTAGGTTAGAAAATTTAAAAAGGGAAATGGATAGGTTAAAGTTAGATATAGTGGGAATTAGTGAAGTTCGGTGGCAGGAGGAACAAGACTTTTGGTCAGGTGATTACAGGGTTATAAATACAAAATCAAATAGGGGTAATGCAGGAGTAGGTTTAATAATGAATAAAAAAATAGGAGTGCGGGTAAACTACTACAAACAGCATAGTGAACGCATTATTGTGGCCAAGATAGACACAAAGCCCATGCCTACTACAGTAGTACAAGTTTATATGCCAACTACCTCTGCAGATGATGAAGAAATAGATGAAATGTATGACGAGATAAAAGAAATTATTCAGGTAGTGAAGGGAGACGAAAATTTAATAGTCATGGGTGACTGGAATTCGTCAGTAGGAAAAGGGAGAGAAGGAAACATAGTAGGTGAATATGGATTGGGGGGAAGGATTGAAAGAGGAAGCCGCCTTGTAGAATTTTGCACAGAGCATAGCTTAATCATAGCCAACACTTGGTTCAAGAATCATAAAAGAAGGTTGTATACCTGCAAGAATCCTGGAGATACTAAAAGGCATCAGATAGATTATATAATGGTAAGACAGAGATTTAGGAACCAGGTTTTAAATTGTAAGACATTTCCTGGGGCAGATGTGGATTCTGACCACAATCTATTGGTTATGAACTGCAGATTGAAACTGAAGAAACTGCAAAAAGGTGGGAATTTAAGGAGATGGGACCTGGATAAACTGAAAGAACCAGAGGTTGTAGAGAGTTTCAGGGAGAGCATAAGGGAACAATTGACAGGAATGGGGGAAAGAAATACAGTAGAAGAAGAATGGGTAGCTCTGAGGGATGAAGTAGTGAAGGCAGCAGAGGATCAAGTAGGTAAAAAGACGAGGGCTATTAAAAATCCTTTGGTAACAGAAGAAATATTCAATTTAATTGATGAAAGGAGAAAATATAAAAATGCAGTAAATGAAGCAGGCAAAAAGGAATACAAACGTCTCAAAAATGATATCGACAGGAAGTGCAAAATGGCTAAGCAGGGATGGCTAGAGGACAAATGCAAGGATGTAGAGGCTTGTCTCACTAGGGGTAAGATAGATACTGCCTACAGGAAAATTAAAGAGACCTTTGGAGAGAACAGAACCACTTGTATGAATATCAAGAGCTCAGATGGCAACCCAGTTCTAAGCAAAGAAGGGAAGGCAGAAAGGTGGAAGGAGTATATAGAGGGTTTATACAAGGGCGATGTACTTGAGGACAATATTATGGAAATGGAAGAGGATGTAGATGAAGACGAAATAGGAGATAAGATACTACGTGAAGAGTTTGACAGAGCACTGAAAGACCTGAGTCGAAACAAGGCCCCGGGAGTAGACAACATTCCATTTGAACTACTGATGGCCTCGGGAGAGCCAGTCATGACAAAACTCTACCATCTGGTGAGCACGATGTATGAGACAGGCGAAATACCCTCAGACTTCAAGAAGAATATAATAATTCCAATCCCAAAGAAAGTTTCATAAGTCACAGCTGCAAAATACTAAGGCGAATTCTTTACAGACGAATGGAAAAACTGGTAGAAGCCGACCTCGGGGAAGATCAGTTTGGATTCCGTAGAAATGTTGGAACACGTGAGGCAATACTGACCGTACGACTTATCTTAGAAGAAAGATTAAGAAAAGGCAAACCTACGTTTCTTGCATTTGTAGACTTAGAGAAAGCTTTTGACAATGTTAACTGGAATACTCTCCTTCAAATTCTGAAGGTGGCAGGTGTAAAATACAGGGAGCGAAAGGCTATTTACAGTTTGTACAGAAACCAGATGGCAGTTATAAGAGTCGAGGGGCATGAAAGGGAAGCAGTGGTTGGGAAAGGAGTAAGACAGGGTTGTAGCCTCTCCCCGATATTATTCAATCTGTATATTGAGCAAGCAGTAAAGGAAACAAAAGAAAAATTCGGAATAGGTGTTAATATTCATGGAGAAGAAGTAAGAACTTTGAGGTTCGCCGATGACATTGTAATTCTGTCAGCAAAGGACTTGGAAGAGCAGTTGAACGGAATGGACAGTGTCTTGAAAGGAGGATATAAGATGAACATCAGCAAATGCAAAACGAGGATAATGGAATGTAGTCAAATTAAGTCGGGTGATGCTGACGGAATTAGATTAGGAAATGAGACACTTAAAGTAGTAAATGAGTTTTGCTATTTAGGGAGTAAAATAACCGATGATGGTCGAAGTAGAGAGGATATAAAATGTAGACTGGCAATGGCAAGGAAAGCGTTTCTCAAGAAGAGGAATTTGTTAACATCGAGTATAGATTTAAGTGTCAGGAAGTCGTTTCTGAAAGTATTTGTATGGAGTGTAGCCATGTATGGAAGTGAAACATGGACGATAAATAGTTTGGACAAGAAGAGAATAGAAGCTTTCGAAATGTGGTGCTACAGAAGAATGCTGAAGATGAGGTGGGTAGGTCACATAACTAATGAGGAGGTATTGAATAGGATTGGGGAGAAGAGAAGTTTGTGGCACAACTTGACTAGAAGAAGGGATCGGTTGGTAGGACATGTTCTGAGACATCAAGGGATCACCAATTTAGTATTGGAGGGCAGCGTGGAGGGTAAAAATCGTAGAGGGAGACCAAGAGATGAATACACTAAGCAGATTCAGAAGGATGTAGGTTGCAGTAGATACTGGGAGATGAAGAAGCTTGCACAGGATAGAGTAGCATGGAGAGCTGCATCAAACCAGTCTCAGGACTGAAGACCACAACAACAACAACAGTATATGTGTACCATGTTTGGTCGATGATTTAGGGGAACTGTGGAACATACATACATACAAACATAAACACACACACACACACACACACCATGCATTTGACATGCAACCAGTACAAACTAGTGGAGATAATCTTAAGAGGAACGTGATAATAGAAACCAAAAAGCACTTACTACAATCTGAAGCTGTTACCATATTAGTCATATCAACGAGATCTGATGCTATTTTTATGAATGTACTCTTCCAAGACGCTTTAGCATGATTAAAGGAACCAGAACCATTAAGGAACTGTTTGTAACTGTTGAATCGACTGTCAATGAGCATGGGTAACTCGGTGATATGTTACATGAAAACAGAAAAGTCACATTTGATTTATCGAGTAAACATTGTAAAACAACACAAGAAGAAAACAATTTGCAAACTGGAGGAGAGATGGATCTTCCATCACAGTTCAGTTATTCTACGAAAGATCGTCTTCTAGATCTTAAACAACATTCATTATAATAATGGAAGGACATAATCGGTACTGTCTACCCCAAGTTTAAAAACAACTGCACTGAAATATTTGAGCAGTATAGTCTCATCGTCACCTTCTCAGAGACCGTTCTCAAGAGAGCAATATACACTGAAGTGGAAACTTATTTTTAAAAAATATTATTGTTACAATCTGCAGACAATAAGCTGTCGGATGTGTAATGTTAATTAATGCTTCATTTTCTGATTAATATATATGATATTGGATGCGTGTATATGTTGCATTTTACGCCATTCTGTAATTAATCATTTAACATGATGTTAAAAACATGGATGTTTTGGAGCCGGTTATTACTGGCCATCGATGTTTAGACGTCGATGATGAAATCTAAATCAGCGTCGATGAACTACTAAGTCAAACATCACTAATCCGAAGTGATGGAAAGGGTGTTCAGGTATTGCTGTCATAACTTAGAAAGGCCATTCGAGGAGAGCTGTTGCACACCCGCCGCCGGCTGTAGTGGGCAATGCTTTTTCCAAGTTTTCAAAATCAAGTAATTCTTGCCTCCAGGAATTGCTCTGTGCCCTGAAACTACGGAAGTACAACTTCTTAGTTACGAGAGTGTGAGTGTTATGTTGGTTTGATGTGATTAGATTTAACCAGGCAAACAAAACAACAGTTGTCTTAGGCCCTCGTTGCGCGCACTGAAACTAAGTTTGTTACGCGATATCTTTCCCTGTCATTCTAGTTAAGCCAACTAGCGCCCGTAAAGAGTAGTAGGAGTTTCTTTATTAGGTTTCTGGCAGCCACAGTTTCTTGAAGAATGTGAGATCCAAGTACTTTATGTCTTTTGGCCACCAGTGCTTCGCACTGGAAGATTATATGTAGTGCGGTTTCTTCCTCACTTAGTGACTTCTTTCCCTACATCCATCATCTACAATTCCAATAGCCAGTCATGTGTTTAATATACCTCCAACGGAAGCCCAGGATTACATAAATTCTCCTTAAAATGGTTTCTGCATTATTAGCATGACATATTTTTATTTTTGGTCTATAGTGCAGTGTTCTAAGCCCAATCTCCCGATACCGGCACATAGTTTAGATTTTACCATCGTATCAGTCAAAGGACAAGGTCTGGTACAAAAAATCAAGTCATTGCCTCAGTTCTGGCTATCCTAGTAGTTTTTTACATCTAATTTCTGAGTGACCAGGGACCCTCAGCCGGTTTATACTCTTGCATTCTCCCAGCCTCACAAGCGCTTCTTGTCAAACGCTGCAAGAATTTTTTATCTCTATCCAAGGGCTGATAGAGATTTCAGATCTGTTCGGTTGTGTGAATGAATGTAAATGCTTCGGACCTTGGAGAGCCTACGTAGACACTCCTCCGTGCATATTCGGGTAGTAATTATCTCTGTGTGGAATACCATACCCAGCTTCTCTTGAGAGACTGCGCTGTCTAGTTAGGCTGTACACGATGTACCCCAGCCCCAGCGCCTTCATCTGTTTTCAACCCTTCAGTAACCACAGTATATCATCTGAACCTATCGTGGTCCTTTCATCCACTGCTCCCTACTTCCTATTGTTACACTGAAGGGCTTGCTGAAGCAGCTAGAAGGTATTACATTGTCAGCCGGCATTTCCCGAACATTCCTATATTTACCGTATTTATTAAATTGGTGTGGTGTTATAGGTATGCTGAAGATTTCCAGTTTTTTTCAGTTTTTAGTTTGTTGCCCCTGCCATTGCCTCCACTGTAACTCAAAGACGTAACGGGGGGTTTGTCCAGCATGGTATCCATCCCGGTAGTGGGTGTGATTATAATTCCGCTAGGCAGGCCAAGCTCTGCATCTTTTCGAGCTCCTTAACAGCCATCTTCTGTTCTACTTTATTCCACCATCCTGTAGTCCCATACATTGTCATAAGCCTTATTGTAGAGGTGTGTATTCAGAGCATGTTCATGGGAGTATGCCCCAGTTTCTTCCACAGGCCCTCCTAGGGCATGTAAGAACTTCTTTTTGCTTTGGAATATGTATTCTATTTGTGATGGGTTTATTTTAGTTTTGCATTTTAGTGTTACGTTGTTGTATCCTGGTAAGCCTGGTTACCACATTGTTCTCACTATACAAGGTAAAAGATAGTTTTGTAACATTTTGTCGCTTAGCGGAAACAAATGTAATAGTGAATGCAGTCTTGACATCAGGTTTTTGTTGAACAGAATCATGATACAGTCACAGTTTACATATACATCTACGTGATTACTCTGCTGTTCACAATAAAGTGCCTGGCAGAGGGTTCAATGAACTACCTTCATGCCGTCTCTCTACCGTTCCACTCTCGAACGGCACGCGGGAAAAACGAGCACTTAAATTTTTCTGTGCGAGAACTGATTTCTCTTATTTTGTCGTGATGATCATTTCTCCCTATGTAGGTGGGTGCCGACAGAATGTTTTCGCAATCGGAGGAGAAAACTGGTGATTTAAATTTCATGACAAGATCCCGTCGCAACGAAAAACGCCTTTGTTTTAATGATTGCCGCTCCAATTCTCGTATCATGTCTGTGACACTATCTGCCCTATTTCACTATAATACAAAACGACCTCCCCTTCTTTGTACTTTTTCGATGTCATCCGTTAGTCCCACCTGACGCGGATCCCACACCGCACAGCAACACTCCAGAATAGAGCGGACAAGCGTAGTGTAAGCAGTCTCTTTAGTAGACCTGTTGCACCTTCTAAGTGTTCTGCCAATGAATCGCAATCTTTGGTTTGCTCTACCCACAATATTATCTATGTGATCGTTCCAATTTAGGGTATTTGTAATTGTAATCGCTAAGTATTTAATTGAATTTACAGCCTTCAGATTTGTCTGACTTATGGCGTAATCGAAATTTAGCTGATTTCTTTAAGTACTCGTGCGAATAACTTCACACTTTTCTTTATTCAGGGTCAACTGACACTTTTCACACCATACAGATATCTTATCTAAATCATTTTGCAAGTCGCTTTGATCATCTGATGACTTTACAAGACGGTTAATGACAACATCATCTGCAAACAATCTAAGACGGCTACTCAGATTGTCTCCTATGTCGTTAATATAGATCAGGAACAATAGAGGGCCTATAACACTTCCTTGCGGAACGCAGTTTTACAGTCTGACTTTTATAAATGCTATTTGATTTTGTTATGGGTACTTGGTGATAAAGGAAAGCAGACGTCCATCTTCGGTAGTTCTTCATCTACAGGTCTAGCTGAAAACTTGTCTTTTTTTTTGTAGATATTAGTAAGAAATTACGAACATTTCACTTCAAAGTGAAATCCAACGATGAAGTATGGAACCAATAATTAATGTTAATTTTGTTAAAAATAGGAGTGATATTATCGATACAAGTCAGTCTACTGATGCATTCATTTGTACAGCTGTATCAGTAGCTTTGTTGCCATATATTTTTTTCGCTTGAAAGAAGGTGACTCTTAAAGACTCTGCCGTTTTAATGCATGAAGCACATTTTTCTACAACAGAAAATCGCTTGGAAATGGCCCAATAGGCAGAAACTGGTCCTTTATAAGTAAAATAACTAGAACAGAAGTGAAAATATGGCATCCTCTTTCAAGCTCTGTTGCTGGTCATTATCTCCTTGCTAAGGCACTGTACGTTTTTAGTGAATAGTATTGCGCGTAGATACATCCTTCTAGTGAGAAAGTAATATGTGAACATTCATGCCGATGTCTGAATTAGGATGTCAACCTACTGTAATAATTTGCTAATTGACAGTTGTTAGTAACAGAAGTAGGGATATGTGGGCCAAGTATGGCTACGATATGAGAAGTGCTTTCAACCTGGGCTTTTAAATCTGCGAACTGTTATAGAATATGTTCAGTCCATGCGAAAACTTTCTAGCGTGCCTTTTCGGTGCCGCCTCATACTCTGTCTAATCAATACAGCGTTTCCTTGAGACACTACTCACAGACATAATTAAACTAGCAAATGATCCTACGGGTCTTTGCCCATCTTGATACCTCATAAGTTGTATAGAAGGATAGCCAGCCTCATTTTACCTTCAGAACACCTTAAGATAGGAGTTACCAGTCTACTAACGTTAAAAACACTGCTTAATTGTCTGCCTCATAACTGTTGATAAAAAATTTTAGTGCTGATCTGTATGCACGCCTTCTCCGCAAAGCTTTAACCTTGTATCCTTAGGTCACATTCTGGCCATTCCCTTCTTTAGGTCATCTAGGTCGGGATTTTTTCAGCGGCTGTAAAATTCACACGCTGCGGTAAGTGTGCTGTCCCGACTACCTTTTATCGCTTGGGAGCTCCCAGGAATCTTTAAGCCGCTGCACTAAACCGGCTGTAAAACCCCCAAGCTCTCTTGTTCAGCGGGTTCCTGTCCCTTAAAAACTATTTAGCTTGAATTTAAAAATAATGAAGAAGTGGGATTATAATTTTACTTGCCAGGAGCGAAAAAATGCCTTTTTACAGAAAACTGTTTTGGTGTTAGCATTGTTCTGCTTGTCTTTATGAGAAGGGTGAACTATCACGTATCTGAGTTATGTAAAAATAAATAACATAGAAATTTACTCATCTCAAACTCAGTGAGAACGTTGTTGTCCCGGGGGATGATTATTTCCTTTACTGCAAGTTTGGATCTTAAACACTCAAGTCTGTTTGTCAATAAATGTTAACATAGTTTTCGTTATTTCACTTTATATTTATTCTCAACGCTCCACTACTCCATTTTTACTGAAAAATATACAGCTGTCAGCTTCGACATTATCACAAAAGTAACAAAATATATGTGTACAACAATACACGTCTTCTCCACATGTAGACTAGAAATCATGACCATTGCGAATATGCCCAAGGCATAAGCCTATTAAGTGACAAATTTGAACATTTCAGCGTCTGTTAACCCATTAGTTATAAATTTAATTTTCTTACAGTAACACATATCTCCACAAAATGATGTGTATGATTACAGATTTATGTATTATTACTCAGGTTATTTCACTGAAAATGAAATTTCGGATAAATTTTGCAATTCTGACTTCAGTTGAACTCATGACAACGTTTTTAATTGAAAATAATCACTAATAAAATTGATTAAATTTAAATGTTATGTCTGAAGCACAGAGAAAAGTTTCAGCAGTTTTCAGAGTGTACAAATAGTACAATGGAATGTTACTTTACATCTGATCACCAAAATATGAGGTTTAGAAAAATGTGGAAAAATTACAAAGGCGAACAAACTTTCAAATAATACGAAACTCCATAAAAGAAATTTTAAACGCACTCATACAGCAAGGTAGCAATTATCGCTACATTGTGGTTATAATGGTTCCCAAATGAGTTGGAAATGCTATTCTCGAAATTCTAAATATATATAAAACATTCTAAATTGAAATTTGAAAACATGCTGTACAGTATAATTATTATTGTAATATTTGAAATAAAAAGTTAAATCTTCGTCTAAATAGTAAAAGTAAACTAACTGGGAAGTGTAAACGAAGAGTGCTGCAGCACTTGGAACCTGCAAACAAACGGTTTCAATGTAGATGCTGAATTGTGTCAGGTATCAGGAATTTATCTTCAATATATTTTTACGTCCAAATAGAGAAGGTACTATTGGATGTATTTTTATTTTATGTGGACGCTCTCACAACAGCAGCCACCTGCAGAAAATAGCCACTTCAGCCGTTTCCACTTTCCGTCGATAGTTTTGTCTGAATTACTGAAACACCCAGTACTTCATTTCCCATATGGTCAAAGCGAGATGTCACAGATCTCTGAACGCGTATGTCGCAGGGTTACACAAGCATTTTACGGCGACGGACAATGACACAGATACTGGTAAGTTCTCCGTTTTACATCCACTGAACAGATCTTGCCATTTCTTCCAAAGAGTCCAGCAAATATAGATGTACCGCGAAATCAGTCTAAAGACAATGGCTTTCGTATGGGTCTTGATTTAATGCCGAACAGATGACGTGTGGCAAACGTTTCGACCAGTAATATTCATTTTGGCGAAATCGAGTTGCTCAAAATGTGACGAACTAAAATCGTACAACATAATGCAGCCCAGGTGTAAGGGCGATGTGTACAGTGGTGTATTACGTTAAAAATTTGCTTCTAGAGGAGGTCAAGAACATTTGCCTTCAATGAAAACATCCCATTTGTTCCCATCGTCAATCATTTTAAGCCAACAGTCGCTTTTTAGGGCTTTATTTGTCATTAATTCCAAACGCCACAGTCAAGTACAATTATTTAGTAATTAACAATATTGATTAATATTAAATAACATCAAATCAGACGCCTATCAAATAAATTGTTACATAATCATCGATATCCATTTGTGTCTCGATTTATTGCTTTATTTATTTTTTGTTTCTGTTTTTAATTAACAGAAATGAAATGTGGTTACGCAGGACAGAGTGGATCAGGTTGTGGAAAGGGGCCAAGGTCAATTACTGTTAATTATACAAGAACACACACAACTTTATTGCGCAAACCAATGCACAGCTTTCTCTTTAAAACAACAAAGATCAATTCACGGCTGAGGGCCGAAGTAACTTCTCCAGAATAAATTTGAATGATTGCTTTTAAAACTCCAGGATTTAAAGTAACGGCTGAAGGCCATACTTAAGCAAAATTACAATATCTTCTCGGTTAAAGGCCGAAATAATGTTTCAGATCAGCTAAGGAATTCTTTAGCCAAGCATTTACAAATTGTGGCTAAAGGTCATATTAAGGAAAATTCAAATTAATTCTTCGGCTGAAAGCCCAATAAAAAACTTTCTTTACATAATAAAAGAAAGGCTTTAAAGATAAGCTTTTATGCAGTACAACAGAAAAACATCTTAAGAAAACTTGAAGTATCTAGTCAGCTGAAGGCCCAAACAATTACTCAAGAATAATTAGAGAGGACCTTAAGATAAACATTTACAGAACACGGCTGAAGATAATTAAAAAGAAACTTTACAGACAAGGATTTAATATTAAAACCACAGATTCTGAAACATATGCGGCAGAAGGCCTAAATACAGAGCAACAAGAATTTTAAATAAAACAAGGCTGAAGGCCTAATCTTAAAATAGTTGTCATGAAGTTCGGCTGAAGGCCATATAGTAAACATAAAGCAGACAATATTACTACACGGCTTAAGGCCTGGCACAGTACCTGCGCCCAAATAAAATGCCAATCACGAACAACAAACAGTGGTACTCAGAAGTGTTCCAAGTGTCGGCATGGGGAGGAAACTATAACAACAGTTTAGTTGAGACAGGCAGCCAAGCGCAACACTGAGCAATCGGGTGGCAACACGACCTAGGGGCGGCTGAAGTGCCAACCAACAACGCAATCAATTGCCTCTGTCGCAACTGACCAACTGCCTCCCCCAGTACGCAGACAGCATTTATCTGCTCAGTGGAAATCACAGAAGCTACACACCGTTCCACGTAAACACACTTGCACAAGAACTCGAACGATCATGAAAGCAATCAGTGTGGAAAAACAAGAACGACTCAATCAGACGCACAGAGGGTTTCCACAAGTGATCGGTGAGTAGACACACGTCGTCTGAAGAGACGACCGACCGTACGAACAACCCAGGTCGTTCCCACTCAAGTTACGTGTGTCGGCAACGGTCGGGCGAGTCTTGGCTGTCCGAAGCTGACTGGAGCTCCAAACCGGCTCATGTCCGTTCGGAACTCAGAGACACGGCGACCCGGGCACACTAGCTCGGACCCTACCATGGAGGTAAGAATAGAGGGAGACGCCGTGACGTCACAGCTGTGAAGCTATGTGAAGCCGAGGGTAGCCATCTCAATCCGACCAAAACATTGCTGCTGTAAGCTTGTGTGCATAGCCTTGTCGCTCGCTTTCGGAAGTATTTTGCGCTATTATGGTGACTTGTGTGGTGTTAGGATGTACGAATCGTTCTGATTGTGATGCGAAATCGAAGGGAATAACATTTCATGTGTAAGTTGTCTGGTTAACTGTGATTTTACAACTTCATTGTGAATGAACGTGTGCTACACTGCTGGCCATTAAAATTGCAACACCAAGAAGAAATGCAGATGATAAACGGGTATTCATTGGACAAATATATTATACTAGAACTAAAATTTGATTATATTTTCACGCAAATTCAGTGCATAGATCCTGAGAAATCAGTACCCAGAACAACCCCCTCTGGCCGTAATAACGGCCTTGATACGCCTGGGCATTGAGTCAAACAGAGCTTGGATGGCGTGTGCAGGTACAGCTGCCCATGCGGCTTCAATACGATACCACAGTTCATCAAGAATATTGACTGGAGTATTGTGACGAGACAGTTGCTCGGCCAACACTGACCAGACGTTTTCAATTGCTGAGATATCTGGAGAATGTGGTGGCCAGAACAGCAGACTCACATTTTCTGTATCCAGAAAGGCCCGCACAGGACCTGCAACATGCGGTCGTGCATTATCCTGCTGAAATGTAGGGTTTCACATGGATCGAATGAATGGTAGAGCCACGGGTCGTAACACATCTGAAATGTAACGTCCACTGTTCAAAGTGCCGTAAGTGTGAACAAGAGGTGACCGAGACGTGTAACCAATGGCACCCCATACCATCACGCCCGGTGATACGCCAGTATGGCGATGACGAATACACGCTTCCAATGTGCGTTCACCGCGATGTCGCCTAACACGGATGCAACCATCATGATGCTGGAAACAAAACCCGGATTCATCCGAAAAATAACGTTTTGCCATTCGTGCACCAGGTTCGTCGTTGAGTACACTATCGCAGGTGCTTCTGTCTGTGATGCAGCGTCAAGGCTAACCGCATCCATGGTCTCCGAGCTGATAGTCCATGCTGCTGCAAACGTCGTCGAACTGTTCGTGCAGATGGTTGTTGTCTTGCAAACGTCCCCATCTGTTGACTCAGGGATCGAGACGTGGCTCCACGATCCGTTACAGCCATGCGGATAAGATGCCTGTCATCTCGATTGCTAGTGATACGAGGCCCTTGGGATCCAGCACGGCGTTCGGTATTACCCTCCAGAACCCACCAATTCCATATACTGCTAACAGTCATTGGATCTCGACCAACGAGAGCAGCAGTGTCGCGATACGATAAACCGTAGTCGCGATAGGCTACAATCCGACCTTTATCAAAGTCGGAAAGGTGATGGTACGCATTTCTCCTCCTTACACGATTCATCACAACAACGTTCACCAGGCAACGGCGGTCAACTGCTGTTTGTGTATGACAAATCGGTTGGAGACTTTCCTCATGTCAGCACGTTGTAGGTGTCGCCACCGGCGCAAACCTTGTGTGAATGCTCTGAAAAGCTAATCATTTGCATATCACAGCATCTTCTTCCTCTCGGTTAAATTTCGCGTCTGTAGCACGTCATCTTCGTGGTATCGCAATTTTAGTGGGCAGTAGTGTACATCGGTACTTGTACTATAGCGTGTTCTCCTGTATGATTTTAGATTTCCTAAAAATGAAAGTCGGAAAGCTCTGTGGGAGAATGCCGTGAGGAGGAAGAATTGGCGTGCGTCTAAATGGAGCACTATATGTTCTCAGCATTTCCGAGAAGAGGACATAGACCGAACTTCCCTTTCAACAGTAAGGCTCCGAGAAAATGCTGTACCATCAGTTTTCCCTACACACCCAAAACATTTGCAAAAGGTATGTTAATTCAAAGAATTAAATTCTTAGTTTTCAAGTTCACGTTTCAGTATAATACGTACGTATCGTGGATAATCGAAGTGTTGAGTAACTCACTTTGTCTTCATCATGTACCAAATTAAAAGCTAACACTACATTAACTGGCGTAAAGTATAGGCCTAAACAGGACACTGTGTAGATTTGCCATTCTATGTACCGTATTTCAGTAAATATTGGTGGTAATGAACAGTGTTTCCCAGTAGTGTAACGTAACTGAAATGTCCCAGTACGTATCACAAACAAGATGTATTTATGGGGCTTTGGAGGGAGGGTATAGCTAACTTAGTTTTCAGTTTCTATTATTTAGTTTGTGATACACGTTTATTACTGAATTAACAAAATTGTATCGTTTACATTGAAGGCTAGCTATTCGTAATATTACATTAAAAACTATTTTTAATCAGAAGAAATGCGGAATTTCGCCTTTAAGAGATTTTATTTAAAACAAAAACTTTGAAACAACCAATCTGATGACGTTACATGCGTATATGGTGCAATTAGCGACTGTAATACACGCAGCGCTATAGCACACTGGCAATGTTTTGGTCAGAGTGTCATGGCAGCGAGCCACGCCCCCATGGCTTCAAAACGTAGTACGGCTGGGATACGTAGCGACATCTCCCCTTATTCTTACCTCCATGGACCCAACCATGCAGAGGTAACCTTTGCCCACTGGCCACGACATCTCTGCGCAAGGAAGGAATCGACCGACGTCCGGCAAGATGACCAACTCACGAGACCCAGAAACGGTCAAAAGACCAAATACACGTCGCCCAATGAGACGACCAACCAACGATAGTCCCGCTCCAATCTCGTTCCGTCGGACGGTACATGTGTGTCGCCAGCGGTTGGCAAGTACTAACTGGCCACACCTCACTGGCGCTCCGTCCCCGACTTCACTGCTGCTGCATCCGGACTGCTGCTCCGTCCCCGGCTGCACTCCCAACTGCCCTACAGACAGACGACGACCCGGAAATACTAGCGGTCGCTCCAGAGATTGTACGACCGTGCACTTGTCCATAAGTGCTGCTGCTGTCACTCACGGGCAAGCAAACCAGCAACCTAGTGACACCAGTAAATCGAATTAAAAGAAAAACGAGGCGACAGAACCGTAACAGAAAGACGACGAGCAATAAACGGCATGAGCGGGAGCCGCGCACCGCTCAAGAAATTAGTGGCACAACACGTTGGCATAGCAAGTCGTTCGCAGCGAAATTGAGGACAGAATGAATAAGGATATGTGGCATTGAGAGGATGACAACCTAACCATGAAAAACATGTCCGTTCCGTAACATCTGATCAAAATCATCTGAAAACGAATCAAACATAGGGCGCGTCCACCCTCTTTGCCTTTATGACAGCTTTAACTCTGCGGGGGAGACTTTCAGTGAGGTGTCAGAACGTCTCTGGAGGAATGGCAGACCAGTCCTGCTCAGGAGCCAAAACAGGAGGAAGTAGTGATGTTGGACGCTGGGGCTGGAGCGAAGTCGACGTCTAACTCATCGCAAAGGCGCTTCATTTGTTTGGTTCGGTCAGGATTATGGGCACGACAGTCCATTCCTTTTTCTTGAGCGCAATGAGAGGACCACACTCTAACCACGAAAAACACGTCTATACCGTAATACTGCCTCTTCCGTACGTCATCGTTGTAATTACAAATGACAGGTAAAATTTTCCAGACATTCGGCAAACCCAAATCCTTGCGTCGGTTTGCCGAAAGGTGGAGCTTAATTCAACCCTCCAAATTACTCTTTTAGAATCATGCGCTGTCAGCGGAGTCGCACTTCACATCACATCATGTGTCGCCTAGGACTGACTACAGAAGTTTGTGACTTATGAAGAACTGCTCGGCCACTGTACCCCGTTCGTGTTAATTCCCTATGCACAGTCATTTTGCTACGTGGACTACTAGCTGCACTCTGGGACTCCTTCCGCTGATGTCATGCGATTTTTTATTACTTCACTCCCCAATTGTCGTTGGTCCCTGGCTGTCAGTACATATGGTCTGTGGTCTATCTGGTCTTAGCTTAGTTTAGTCATTCACGTTTTCACTTCACGATCATATCATCAGCAGTTTTAGAAGGGCTTACTCCGACGAAGTCCAATGACTAGTCGCCATTGAAAGTCATGATCTCTCCTGAACGACGTGCTGGTAGGAACATTGACATATCGCAAATCAAATTAATTATTGAAAACAATCAGAAAATTACTCTTCACTACAAGAAATAAATTACAATCGGCCAAAGTGACACACACACACACACACACACACACACACACACACACACACTCACGCACACTCACACACACACACACCCACATATATATATATAGCCAGCGTTCGTGCATTCTTGCCGTCGACAACGCAATATATATTAAAAAACGATTCAAAGTGATAACTTTAATAAAGTAGTGTGTATGCTGCCGCCAACAGCGCCCTGAATATTTAGAAACGCTTTAAATGAATGATACTTTTGGTAAAATATTATATACATTTAACATTAACAGAAAGCCAAACGCTAGCAACACAAGTAACCAATACAAAAGACACTGAACTTAATACTGATTCACAAGGAAGGGGAACAACGAAAAATTCATTTTCAGCACTGCCAGAAAAATCAACAACTTACAAGTAACGAAGAATCCAGATGATCAACTGATCAAAACCCATGGAGTGGAAATGTACATATCTGATCTTACGTGAGCAAAATATGTATCTGTAAAAGGACTATGAACGCTTCTGTCTTATTAATTCATCAAACAGTAACGTATAGATGAAGAATTTGGGCACATAGTGTAACCGTTAACTGATTTCAAAAGTGTGTCAAGTGACGTGAGATAAAACTGTATGTTCAGTAAAGGATGAAACAACAGTCCTACGTGAGTGACGTTAACCAATCAAGCGTGACAGTGACTGCCCGTTGAGTAAGATGCATTTAGAAATGCAGCGCAGCGAATGTGTCAAGACTTGCGGGTAGGACTGTTACACTGAAAGCGGAGCGGCGTTACGTAAACTGTAAAATTAAGGCGTCGAGCGTGCTTTTAATAAATATCAAACGTTTTGCCGGCCGCTGTGACCGAGGGGTTCTAGGCGCTTCGGTCCGGAACCGCGCTGCTGCTACGGTCGCAGGTTCGAATCCTGCCTCTGGCATGGATGTGTGTGATGTCCTTAGGTTAGTTAGGTTTAAGTAGTTCTAAGTCTATGGGATTGATGACCTCAGATGTTACGTCTCGTAGGGCTTAGAGCCATTTGAATCATTTTTCAAACTTTTCAATTGAAATAAACGTTCCTGCGCAAAATAGGAGGAAGAGGAGGAGATTAGTGTTTAACGTCCCGTCGACAACTAGGTCATTAGAGACGGCCAAAAAAGACAATGTAAATACCTGCAGCCGCTATAAGGTGTTAATACGAGGGCACTCCAACAGGAATGCACACAATTTTTTTAAAAATCCATCTTTTATTCTACATGTTTAAAAGTTGTGCAGTGTGTAGATACATCCTTTAGAAACAATATTTTCATTTCTCCACATAACTTCCATCCCTCTCAACTGCCTTGCGCCATCTTGGAACCAGAGCCTGTATACGGGTATACCCGCACAGTAAAATTCTGGACCAACCTGTAGGAGCCACTGTTTGGCAGCGTGCACAAGGGAGTCATCATCTTCAAATCTTATTCCACGAAGAGAGTCTTTCAGTTTCCCAAAGAGATGATAGTCACATGGAGCCAGTTCAGGACTGTAAGGTGGATGTGTTGTCCAGTGTCCAGTGTTGTCCATCCGAGTTCTGTGATCGCTTCCATGGTGTTTTGACAGACATGTGGCCGTGCGTTGTCGTGCAACAGCAAAACATCCAGCTTTTATCGATGAGGTCGAACACGACTCAGTCGAACTTGAAGTTTCTTCAGTGTCGTTACATATGCATCAGAATTTATGGTGGTTCCACTTGGCATGATGTCCACAATCAAGAGTCCTTCGGAATCGAAAAACACCGTAGCCATAACTTTTCCAGCAGAAGGTGGGGTTTTGAATTTTTTTCGTTGGGTGAATTTGCATGATGCCACTCCATTGATTGCCTCATCGTCTCTGGTGAAAAATGGTGGAGTCATGTTTCATCACCTGTCACAATTCTTCCAAGAAATTCATCTCCACCATTATAGTACTGTTCCAAAAGTTCGCTGCATACCATTTTTCTTGTTTCTTTGTGAGCCACTGTCAACATCCTGGGAACACACCTGGCACAAACCTTTTTTAACGTCAACACTTTCAGTATTCTGTAAACACTTCCTTCCCCTGCCCCAACGTAGCGTGACAATTCGTTCACCGTGATGCGTCTGTCAGCAGTCACCAATTCGTTAACTCTCTGCACATTGTCTGGAGTGTGTGCAGTACGAGGCCTGCCGCTGCGAGGACGATCCTCAATATTGCCGTGCCCGCTTTCATCACGTAACCTGCTTGCCCACCGACTAACTGTACTGCTATCGACAGCAGCATCTCCATACACCTTTTTCAATCTCTTGTGTATGTTTCCCACTATCTCGTTTTCACAGCACAGGAATTCTAAGACGTTGCTTCTGATGAACTTCAAGTGTAGCAGCCATCTTGAGACATGCTGTGAAGGCGCCACTCACGGGAACGGGTTGAACTAAGTTTGAAAACCAGCGGCAGGGATGTATCTACACACTGTAAAACTTTCACACATGCCGAAAGAAAACAGTAGTTTTACAAAAATAGTGTGCATTTCTTTTGGAGTGACCCTCGTATGTTTGATTTACTTAAAGACAGTGCAGACTGTGAAATTAAGTTTACGTGCTTTCAGATCAGTGAACTAATGTGATTCTGTAAGTGGCTTCCATGAACTGCATAAAATGGCGATATTTCTACAAAGACTTCACATACAACATGAGAAACTTCACTGACATATGTTATAGACATCTTATGTGCGAAAATGTACTAATTTGTGAGATCTTTCTAGCAGACATTAAGTTACGAATGGATTCTTATTCCGCTTTGGAAAATTTTCATGTTCGCGATCTCGGTCGAGTTGCTGTAGGAAGCAGTGGCAAGTTCCTGCAACCAATCCGGAGGCTGCGTTCCTCCTCCTGCACAGTCATCGTTATCGGCTGCCTACGACGAGTCTGCTGTCGAACAGACGGCGGCTTAGGCACCGGTGGGGGCTGCCGACCACACCCACATCATCGATGACTCCCGCCGCCGACCACATAGCTGTCGTCGACACCACACACCGATGAGCGCGTTACGCTCATTAAAGACACTCACGAACTTCCGCATTCTGATCATTCATGCCACCTGCTACCGTCACGATGACGTCGATGTTTCAGTTGTTGTCATTTTACACTGAAGCGCCAAAGAAACTTGTATAGGCTTGCGTATTCAAATACAGAGCTATGTAAAGAAGCAGAATACGGCGCTGCACCTATATAAAACTGTAGCAGTTGTTAGATCGATACTGCTACTACAATGGCAGCTTATTGAGAATTGAGTTTGAACGTGGTGTTACGGTCGGCGCACAAGTGATGGGCACAGCATCTCCGAGGTAGCGATGAAGAGGGAATTTTCCTGTACGATCCGTTCACGAGTGTACCGTGAACATCAGGAATGCGTTAAAACATCAACTCTTCGTCATGGCTGCGGCCGGAAAAAGATCCTCCAAGAACGGGACCAACGATGATTGAAGAGAATCGTTCAACGTGGCAGAAGTGCAACACTTCCGCAAACTGCAGAAGATTTCAGTGCTGCGCCATCAACAAGTGTCAAACATCATCGATATGGTCTTTCGGAGCCGAAGGCTCATGTACCCGTGATGACGGCACCTGCACGACACAGAGCTTTACGCCTCACCTGGGCCCATCAGCACCGACGTTGGGCTATTGATGACTGGAAACATGTTGAATAAAATGTTCTCGGGTTTCCAGCCGTGTCAATTGCTTAAAGCTACAAGAGCTTTCGGCCAAGCACTCCTTCGCCATTCATATGGTTCAAATGGCTCTGAGCACTATGGGACTTAACATCTATGGTCATCAGTCCCCTAGAACTTAGAACTACTTAAACCTAACTAACCTAAGGACAGCACACAACACCCAGCCATCACGAGGCAGAGAAAATCCCTGACCCCGCCGGGAATCGAACCCGGGAACCCGGGCGTGGGAATCGAGAACGCTACCGCACGTCCACGAGATGCGGGCACTTCGCCATTGTCAAGTGTTATAACTGCCAGTGGCTGACGCTGACATTAGCGTGACGAGCCTGTCCTTGGCTCGTGGTGGTGCAGTTTCGACAAAATTTGTCATTCCTGCGGTTCCTGTAAGAGAGAGAAATATATATTACCACTCTTGTCGATTGGTCCTGTCTGGTTTAACCTGAAAAAGAGAAAGACACATTCTGTTGAGGGATTAGTAAAACTTAATCCCTCAGCAGGTCAGGCCAACGCGTGGTTGGCCTGTGATGAGGTTGTTGGCCCAGTCCACGGATGAGCCGGTTGCAGGAGCGTCCCGTCTTCTCGTAGAACTTCCTGGCGATGGCGCGGAACCTGTCTCGGAGAGGCAGGATCCCGGTGTCCTCGTGGAGTTGGCGCGCCGGGAAGCGCCTCGGAAGATGCATAGCAGTCTTCAGGGCGCGGTTCTGTATCCGTTGCAGAGTCACAATGTGAGCATCTGCGGCTTTCCCCCAGACCACGGTCGCATACTCTAACAGTGGGCGAAGACTGCCAATGGGCTGTTGGTGCGCCCTTATATACGCTAGCCAGCTGTGACGTCACTGGTTCCCGTGACATTGCCATATATGGGCAGGTTTTGAGTCGGCGTTCGATGTGCCCTCTTCAACCGCGCGATCGCTGGATCCCACGCAGCGCTGAGCTGCAAGGCACCGTCTCTATTCACGGTGTTTGCGGTAATTTTTATTTCAATACCTTTCTTTATTAAACTGTCCCAGAAAGCGTTAGTGCGAGCCACGACAGAGGTATCGTCGAATTTTATGTGGTGACCGTTTTCTAACGCATGCTCAGCTAACGCAGATTTCTCTGGATAGCGCAGGCGATAATACCTCTCACGTTCTTTCCTGCGTTGTTCCATAGTGCGCACTGCTTTCCGATGTACGTCTGGCCACATTCACGAGGTATTTCGTAGACTCCAGGTGTTTTGAGACCTACTGCGTCTTTAATTGGTCTCAGTATGGTTCAAAATGGCTCTGAGCACTATGGGACTTAATATCTTAGGTCATCAGTCCCCTAGAACTTAGAACTACTTAAACCTAACTAACCTAAGGACACCACACACATCCATGCCCGAGGCAGGATTCGAACCTGTGACCGTAGCAGTCCCGCGGTTCCGGACTGTAGCGCCTAGAACCGCACGGCCACCACGGCCGGTTTGGTCTCAGTAATTAACCGATTTTCGTTGGAGGCCTGGTCGGACAAGTCTCGTTTCGGACTGTATCTAGCGGATGGACGTGTACGGATATGGAGACCAACTCATGAATTCAACGACCTGGATGTCAGCAGGGGACTGTTAAGCTGGTGGAGGCTCTGTAATTGTGGGGCGTGTGCAGTTTGAGTGATATGGGACTTCTGACACCTCTAGATACGACTGTGCCAGGTGGCACGTATGTCAGCTTCCTGTCTGAAAACCTGCATCTATTCATGTCCATTCTGCACTCCGACGGACTTGGGCAATTCCAGCAGGACATTGCGACACCCCAAACGTCCAGAATAGCTACGGAGTGGCTCCAGGAACACTTTTCTGAGGTTAAACACTTCCGCTGGCCACCAAACTCTCCAGACATGAACATACTGAGCATATCTACATCTACATCTACATCTACATTTATACTCCGCAAGCTACCCAACGGCGTGTGGCGGAGGGCACTTTACGTGCCACTGTCATTGCCTCCCTTTCCTGTTCCAGTCGCGTATGGTTCGCGGGAAGAACGATTGTCTGAAAGCCTCCGTGCGCGCTCTAATCTCTCTAATTTTACATTCGTGATCTCCTCGGGTGCTATAAGTAGGGGGAAGCAATATATTCGATACCTCATCCAGAAACGCACCCTCTCGAAACCTGGCGAGCAAGCTACACCACGATGCAGAGCGCCTCTCTTGCAGAGTCTGCCACTTGAGTTTGTTAAACATCTCCGTAAGGCTATCACGGTTGCCAAATAACCCTGTCACGAAACACGCCGCTCTTCTTTGGATCTTCTCTATCTCCTCCGTCAACCCGATCTGGTACGGATCCCACACTGATGAGCAATACTCAAGTATAGGTCGAACGAGTGTTTTGTAAGCCACCTCCTTTGTTGATGGACTACATTTTCTAAGGACTCTCCCAATGAATCTCAACCTGGTACCCGCCTTACCAACAATTAATTTTATATGATCATTCCACTTGTAAGTAGGCTGTTTATGTTTTCTTATTGGCAACGTTACGTAGCGCTCTGTGGCTAGTTTGCATTGTTGTCTGCCATTGTAGTGTTAGGCAGCGGCAGCTGGATGTGAACAGTGCATAGCGTTGCACAGTTGGAGGTGAGCCGCCAGCAGTGGTGGATGTGGGGAGAGAGATGGCGGAGTTTTGTAATTTGTCATGAACTGCTATATATATGATGATATTAAGGTAAATAAATTATTTGTTATCTATTAAAATCTTTCATTTGCTAACTATCCCTATCAGTAGTTAGTGCCTTCAGTAGTTTGAATCTTTTATTTAGCTGGCAGTAGTGGCGCTCGCTGTATTGCAGTAGTTCCAGTAACGAAGATTTTTGTGAGGTAAGTGATTTCTGAAAGGTATAGTTTAATGTTACTCAGGGCCATTCTTTTGCAGGGATCTTTGATAGTCAGACTGCGTTGCGCTAAAAATATTGTGTGTCACTTTAGTGAATGTTTGAGTACGTTCAGTTTTGCTCAGCTGTTTGAAAAGCAAATAGTGTAAGAGGTTTATCAGCACAGTCGTGTAAAATTCTTCTAAGGGGACGTTACATATGTCGACCCTTAGCCGAGGATACCTTACTGGAATCTTCTGATTTTTTCTTGTAGTTTGTGTAATTAGTGTAGCTTTTGTTTATTGCTAGCGCGTAATTATAGAGAGAATTTCCTTGGTAGTTGTGGTTTTTCATTGTTGCACAGTAAAACAGTTGTGGCATGCATGTAGATTTGCACCAAGTATTTCGCAGCTGCAATTAACTAGATATTATTTTCAGTGCTATGTTAATGTGTTCTCTTATTTTTGCTCTTCAAATTGTGTTTTTCTGTGTTATCGTGTGAAATAATGTCACAATAATGGCGTGTGAAAAACGTAACACTAGGCTCCAAAGTAAACTGAGAAATAATAGTGACGACGAGCGTAGCTTATCAGCACCACTGTGTAGTGAATTAACAGACATTCCAAGTAGTAATTTGGTAATTGTACATAGGGAAATGGAGCGGGCTGCAAACAATGGTGTAGACAGTGAAACAATTAGTCAACAGGGAAGCATTATCGATCAATCTGTCGGCAACTGCTCGCCTCAGGAATCCGAAATGACAGAACACAATATTGCAAATACTGTAGACTTAGGTTTTGGGTCCTCACCGTTTTCTCAAATGAGTCAAGACACATTTTCTGCTTGTCAAAATATGAATGTTGCTGGTGCAAATGCACTGCCGAAAAGCGTAGAGGAACAGATTCCAGACACTAATGCATTGTTATTACAATTAATGCAACAAATGGGACAAAATCTTCAAATGTTAGACACAATGGAACAAAATCAGAGACAAACACAGCAAAAGCTTCAAAAGTTAGACACAATGGAACAAAATCAGAGACAAACACAGCAAAAGCTTTAAAAGTTAGACACAATGGAACAAAATCTTAAAAAGTTAGACACAATGGAACAAAATCTTCAAAAGTTAGACACCACACTTGAACAAACACGTGAAGATTTAACTACTGAGTTACGTAACATCGAATCGAAATGTCAAAAAATCTGTAATGACGTAAAAACACAAATTTGTGAGCATTTCCAACCTATTTTTTCGCATCATGAAAATGCATTACAGAATCACGAAGCAGCCATAAAAGAACTGCAAACTATTGTTCATGAAAATCATGAGACCTTTCAAGCTAAAATTGACTCAGTTGCATCTAACAATTCGGTTACGCAACTTGCAAAAACTCAGGAAAATTTAAAGGACACAGTAGATACCCTGAAAATTGGTTCAGAAAAACACATGGAGGAAATAAGTACACTATCGGAGAAAGTAGCCGAACTTTCGGATCAGGTGACTAACTTATCTACAAAGGTAGATGATGATCTGAATGACACAAGACCCGTAGCCTTCACTGACACAGAAGAGTATGAACAAATTAGAAAATTCAAACAAAATCAAAATCAAATCAATACACAGTACAAAAGAAAAAATCCGGGAAGTACAAGATCAGTTGACGCAGGTGATACAAGAATTACATATTTCAGAGGACACTCGCGCTCCAACACGGGAAGAGGAACATAGAAATACGGAAAAGCCACAAAATAATAGCACAGGGCATTTCGGTAATTATGAAAGGAATTGGCAAGGTGCACCGAATTTTGAGATGGAACCGCCGACACGACGTAACAATGACCGACATGCTACTCGCCGACACGATGATTTTGACTATAAGCTGTTCATTACTACACATAAATTCAAAACGTTTAAGAATTCTGCCAACGACATTCATCCACAAGCGTGGCTCCATCAATTCTCTCATTGTTTTCCTCCCAACTGGTCATTAGAGCACAGATTAGAATTTATGTGTGGCTATTTAGAGAATGAACCAGCTGTAAGAATGCAATCGGTCATTCACGATTGTCACAGTGAAGGAGAATTTTATCATGCCTTTCTCTCAGCATATTGGTCTCAAGCTACACAAGACCGAGTAAAACATAGCAACATAATGATGAAACATTTCGAACAATCTGAATTTTCCAGTCTTGTGAAATATTTTGAAGACATGTTGCACAAGAATCAGTATCTTTCAAACCCATACAGCCCCTCAGAACTCATCCGCATTTGCTTAATCAAACTGCCTGAACATTTACGGCATATTATTTTGGCAGGACGTTGCAAAGACGACATTGAAGCTTTTCAGGGACTCTTACAAGAATTAGAAATTGACACAGACAGTCGCGGGATGCGAAAACAGGAAAACAATCACTACAGGTCATATCCGTCACAATTCTGTGACGACAGAAACAATAACTGGACACGACAAGCCTGTTCTTACAACGTAAATCGTGACCAAAACAGACACTACCCGTATGACAACCACTGGCAGAGTAATAGTTACAGAGAAAGATCACATTTCCGTAGTAATGAATATGACAGAGATAACCATAGAAACAGACAATATGGTAATCAGAACTATTATTATCACAGGAGACAGAATAACTTCAGACACAACGGTCCAGTGCGCAGTTACGATTCAGGGAGAAATTCTCCATCACGTGACCGACACGAAAGAAACTGTGTAAACTACCGACAAAACGACAGACCTGAATTCCATCAGAACTGGCGAGCTTTAAACAGAGCTGGGCCCTCTCGGCAAGGCGAATTTGTGGAAGTTAGGCCTCCTAATCCCAGTAACGACGCACGGCAACAAAGAGACAGACAATGACTCGCACCGCAGGCATGCACGTGCGCCGGCTGGCTCCGAGAAAAATAACATTATATCTGGTACTGCTAATGAGATTTTAATGCAACATTTTGGTTTACTTGAAAAGACATTCTTTATATGAAGTACTTTCTGTGAGATTAAAGATGACTTAGTATTTGGTTTCTTTGACAGCTACACGATTATACCACGGTGCTACTAATGAGTGACACAATTTATATTATTGCTTTTGCCGTGTTTCTGTTTCATATCTGCACGGTTTTTCTGAATTCTTCTGGGAAGTAAAACATGTTTTAGTAGTAACTTTTGTGGTATAGCTACAATGAGACAGCCTCTTTCGTAGCACAAGAATACGTTACAGCACAGTACGTTCTTCACCACAACAATAAGCGTAATAACTAAGAAATCTATACGCAAAGCATTTCACTTTTGTTTATCATGAGGTAAGTACATTGTCTTCTGCAGAACTTAGCTTTCAGAGGACGATGATTACGACACTTCCACAGAGATTATCTTACAGCAAGACGCACATCTAGTGCTACAGGACACGTATTTCAGTGATTAATTTTGTACTTAAAACATTTGTTTTTAAAGATTTTTGAATTACAAAGAAAGTTTTTCGTGATACATTTCATTCCATTGCTGTAATCTCTAACACCTGAGGGTATAATTACAATAATCCTCAGGGGGGTACACACCTACTTTGTGTACCATGTGTTTGGCAAGCACAAGGAGCCCTAGCTAATATGGTATTTGCTTATACAACTTTACACATCGGTATCATATTTCTCTAACACAAATTACACAGCTATCTGATCATTTAACTGAGAGAGACAAACTTTTTTATTACGTCAGTGACAGATGTTTACGTGATTACACCATTGGATAACTTCACACTTACGAAATTGTATTTTGTCTGTACTTTGTAAACTGTTCATATTTTTTTGGACCCATTGTGATATTATGAGAGCTTTGAATGATATATTTGGTATGGGATCAAGATTTTTAAAGTACGTTTGAGGCAGATGACACTTTTGACATGAGCAGAGAATTTTTTTAGGTTTTGAAATTATTGGAGGAAGCTACAACGATTTTGAGAATTGACTGAGATGTTATGATATTTTTACGACGACGATGTGTATTATGCTGTAAGATTTTGTTTCTACACATTTGCAACGCAAATTCTTGACCTGTGAAATATTTTTATATGAGACTGTCACTGTAGCGGAAGCTGCTGTCGTAAATATTTCCATAAGAAAGTTAAGTGGCCACCTGAACGTGCGTCGTGGGCACGTAGCTGCTTCAGACACCTGGAGAACAAGCCTTTTCAGATGCTCAGGTAGAAAAGAAAAAAAAAGGGAGGCCATTATACTCGCTTTTGACATACCTTTGTAGAAAGCACCGCAAACACGACACGCTTACATCTGCACACCTGATTATGACAAGCGTCTTTCTCTAGAATTGAGGGAATTTTTACTGTGTTATGAAATGCCATATGGCTAATGAATGATGTTTCATGCTGTCATTTGTACATATTTGCTCATTTTCTTTAATATCTAGTTTCTAGCTGCACTGCAGCATTGGTTAAAATAAAATTTGATATATGTACTAATATAGTTATTTTATGCCTACAGATCCAGTTAATAAGAAATTTAAGATTTACTTCCAAGAAAATGAGGGCACATAAATAGACATTTCCCTTCACAGGAATTGCATAAATAATTTCTTTACGACTTGGTAACTTATCTGCTAGTGTAAGTTCTCGTGATGCATCACTCTAGTGTTAAGATGTGACATAGGTATTAGACATGGCCATTTTACTGTAATATTTTTTCTGCTTGAGCTTTGTTATGTTTAGATATAAGTTGCTGCTGCTGTTTGCCAGGCATAGTGCTACTAAATTTCACTTTGTATTACTCTGTTAAGCTAGTTTTACTATTGATTTATTTTTACTGTTGCTGCACATTGGCTCATATTATTTGTAATGTTGCATTGCTTGGTAATTTAGATTTACTGTAGCTTGCTTTGCGATTTTCCATTTTTTTGTCATTGCTGTTTGTGTTAATTTGTTATATGCTGCTGCATTGCCTCGTCCCTTAGTTTAGCATCTGAGCTCAGTAGATTTAAGTTCGCTTAAGAGGGGGTAGACTATATAAGAGAATGAGTTGCGATGAATTGGAAGAAATGCATTGAGAAGTTATACGAAAAAAAGTACAGAAAACAGGTTTAGGTAGGATTTTCTTGGAAATAAATGATGAGGTAAGAAATGTGTGAACATATAAATACAGAAAGCATGCTTAGATAGAATTTTTTTGGTGGAAACAAAGGATGAAATAAGAGGAAAGATATATGGAATGAAGTTTTGGGGTGGACTGCAGTACCAAATGTTACACTGAAAACAAACCCTGTCCTTTCCTTTTGTGTTATCCCACTATGTGTTTGTGTACCCTTGTGTATTTGTTTTCTTCCTGTCTCTGTGTAGTTTCATAGAATTTTTTCTTCTTTTAATATTAAGCTACATTCACTATGATGAGGAATACTGTTATCCTCAAATATAATTGGCATTAATGATATGATATTTACCTTGTGAAGATGTTTAGACATTATTTATTCTGTTTTGTTTTAATGCTCATGTGTAAAGTTGATGTTTCAAAAGTTATTCTGATCGTTTATGTATTTACTTATGTCATAATTCCTGTAACACTGATGTATATGTTTATTTCTATTCTGTTGTAAAGCCTGTACTACAAATGTTATCTGTATTGTTATGTTCTTTAATGATGTATTTTGTACCTTTGTAATTGTATTCTTATGTTATAAAATTGTAATTGACAGCAGTTCATCAAATTAAGTAACTTGTAAGTTCCATTTCACTGCACACGTTTCTGTTGGTCATATTATATGGACAATATGTGAGAAGTAGGGACTGTCAGTGTTTGCACATGTGTTAATAATTCAGCAAGGGACTGGATAACAGCATTTCTGGTTCTAAGGACAATTCCAAAAACTTTGTGAGTGCACAAGTGGTGGTTTATGGACTTGCTATATTCTCCGCAAGACTCTTCGATGGTGAATGTGCACCTGCACAGTCGCAACAGATGGCTGCTGGCCATCTCTACAAGGACTGCAGTGGGTCTGCACCTCTGGTGGCCCACCAATACCATACTCTCTACCAGGACTACAGTGGGTCTGCTCTGTGATGACCTACCTACCAATCCTCTTCAAAACGTCGAATGACTCTGCTGTGGGTTTGCTCTGTTGTGGCCCATTACCTGTCAGCATTTCAAGAGTCAGCACTGTCTTTCCGTTGGAAGGACACTACTACTTCTTCAAGACTGCATGGAAATCCACTACTTCCGTGTGCATAAAACGCTGCAATTTTACAGTGATGAACAATCTGGACTGTCTTTATGGACTGTGAGAAAATTTTAGCTTTTGACCAACATTGTATCAATAAGTGTGTGCATTTGATATCTTTGTTATTGTAATTATGAAAAATTTTATCAAATCATTATTGGCCACTGCCCAAAAATATTTTGTAAAATTTTTTGTGGGGGCATGGGGGCTATGTAAGTAGGCTGTTTATGTTTTCTTATTGGCAACGTTACGTAGCGCTCTGTGGCTAGTTTGCATTGTTGTCTGCCATTGTAGTGTTAGGCAGCGGCAGCTGGATGTGAACAGTGCATAGCGTTGCACAGTTGGAGGTGAGCCGCCAGCAGTGGTGGATGTGGGGAGAGAGATGGCGGCGGACGTTTCACACTTCAAATCGTTCCGCACGCATACTCCCAGATATTTTACAGAAGTAACTGCTACCAGTGTTTGTTCCGCTATCATATAATCATACAATAAAGGATCCTTCTTTCTATGTATTCGCAATACATTACATTTGTCTATGTTAAGGGTCAGTTGCCACTCCCTGCACCAAGTACCTATCCGCTGCAGATCTTCCTGCATTTCGCTACAATTTTCTAATGCTGCAACTTCTCTGTATACTACAGCGTCATCCTCGAAAAGCCGCATGGAACTTCCGACACTATCTACTAGGTCATTTATATATATTGTGAAAAGCAATGGTCCCATAATACTCCCCTGTGGCACGCCAGAGGTTACTTTAACGTCTGTAGACGTCTCTCCGTTGATAAGAACATGCTGTGTTCTGTTTGCTAAAAACTCTTCAATCCAGCCACACAGCTGGTCTGATATTCCGTAGGCTCTTACTTTGTTTATCAGGCGACAGTGCGGAACTGTATCGAACGCCTTCCGGAAGTCAAGAAAAATAGCATCTACCTGGGAGCCTGTATCTAATATTTTCTGGGTCTCATGAACAAATAAAGCGAGTTGGGTCTCACACGATCGCTGTTTCCGGAATCCATGTTGATTCCTACATAGTAGATTCTGAGTTTCCAAAAACGACATGATACTCGAGCAAAAAACATGTTCTAAAATTCTACAACAGATCGACGTCAGAGATATAGGTCTATAGTTTTGCGCATCTGCTCGATGACCCTTCTTGAAGACTGGGACTACCTGTGCTCTTTTCAAGTCATTTGGAACCTTCCGTTCCTCTAGAGACTTGCGGTACACGTCTGTTAGAAGGGGATGCCTTGCAACGTGCTGTCCAGAAGAGATCTGAAACCCCTGGTGTTCCTATGGACAGCGCTGCAGGATTCATGGTGTCAGTTCCCTCCAGCACTACTTCAGACATTAGTCGAGTCCATGCCACGTCGTGTTGCGGCACTTCTGTGTGCACGCCGTACACGACATTAGGCAGGTGTACCAGTTTCTCTGGCTTTTCAGTGTATAAATGCGTATGCCACGAACTTACAAAATAACTGATATGTATATTGTTCATTTCTTAAGAGACAAATAACAGAACTTTTCCGCTATGAATGATAATTGCCAGTGCCAGTGAATACTTGACATTTTCCCTCCAACGAAGTGAATTATTAGAAAATTTGCAGAGTATCTCAAATACATTGACTGCGATCTTGTGTTGGTGTCACGGGACATTTTTGTGTACAAAGTGATCTATGAACTTGAAAACTAGAACTTTAAATGGGTATCCATGTACAATCAAACTATATTTTTTATTAACAGACAATGAACTATTGATGAACTGTCATTAATGTTTCACACTTCTAGGACTTATTTCTTGTGGTAAAGAGCACTCATCTTTTAAGAAATGACAGAATGAATAATATCATTGATTTTCATATCCATGTAGAAATGTGCAATGAGGCATCGAGCAACTAAAATTTATTGCATTATTAATGATCTGCCTTTTTGTTTGATGTTAACTTGTAATATGATGATGTATTATTTGCTTTCTTATCTGACTGAATATTATATATTTCCAAAGTCAGACAAAGCTAGTAGGAAGGCTTCCTACCGGGTTTTCAGTTGGGGTTTCCCTTGGGCTGCGCCGAATGGCGAAACGAGTTAATTATCCGTGGCGAATTGTTATTTAAATCCAGACTAACTGAACTGGTAACAGTATTTAAATAACAAATCTACTGACTCTATATTTCCTCAATAATTATAAATAGTCTTCAGCCATGGTGGATATTATAATAACTACTTACTGTACCTGCAAAAACTGTGTTACACAAACGTGTTGTGGAAAAGTTCAAGCAGGTCTTGGAAACAAGCATGCTTTAAACTTCCTCGGGCGTTGTGACGTCTCCTGGAAAGAGCTATAAAAATTAAACTAAACCTATACCAGACATGTAAATGTGAAATGCAAAGAAAGTGGAAAAATGAGAGTATTTCTGTCGATAAAAACCGTAGCTATTACGACAGATAGTTATATGATATGTTTTGTGTTAAAAATGTTAATGAAATATGTATTTACCATCAAAGAGTAACTATACAACGTAAAGACATTCCTTGTAACCATGGATATCTCACCTCATTAAAGTTAAAAACCACTTGGTTCGAATAGTACTTTTGTCTCTGCTGTTGAAGAATAAAGTCAGTTAGCTGTTGTGCTATACTAAGAATTTGACGTACTTTTTTTCTGTTACAGTATACGGTAAAAAGTGAATTTCTCCTGTCTTTATTGAAAACCCATCCCTCCCTATCGAAACATTTAAGTGAAAATAATTATACTTAAAATGAGTTTGTAGAAGATCGTCCATTGGCTTTCTTTTGTCGTAATGGCGCACAGGCGGCTATTAAGGGGAGTTGGAACGCCCTATCCCGACAATGTTAAATTTAGTGACTTGGCTTCCCTGTATTTCAGAAACCACTCTAGCCATTGACATAAAACTTTTACAGGACATTGAACTAGAATAACTACATTTCAGACACTGCTTTAGGAACTACTATTTTTTAAATGCACGATTAAAATGTTGTGTACTTTTTTGTACGTTATCCTAAATAATTTTAATTATGCATAACATTCTGTTCTTCTTTTAGTACAACAGACTCAGGATATGTATGTTATTACTCCCTGAAAAATTGACTACTCTACTCGAAGTGGTTTCTGAGATTTAGGGAAAAATGTAACAGAAAATGTAAATTTTCAGGGACGGCTTCTAAAGTTTCAAAAGACTGTAACTCATTTAATATAAGCTTATTTTTTTTTTATTTTTAGTCACCCTGAACCATACTGTATATCATCCTCTTGATCTTTTCCCAAGTTTTTTTCTTCTTTTCTTCTTTCGGACACCTTAGCGGCCATCTGTGCTGCATATTTTGCTTTATCAAGGCGGACCTTCTCCATCCGTTCAAGTTCTCTGATGCAGTTTGCTCCAGGATTAATTCCAATAGGCTTTGGCACTTCCACCCTACCAATGTTGCCATCATTAAAAGCTATTACAGCATCACTGACCCCCCACTTTAGTGTCTTCTTTCAACAAAAACAGTTTTTGGTAAGCGAGGTCATACAAGATTATTGAACGACTCATTCGGATTTTGAGTCTGACCATGCAGACACTTCTTCAGTAATTCAGGAATTGCCAGGTCTCTGTAAATATGTTTTATGATATCCATGACTGCTGCTGGGATGGAAAGTTTATAGCTGTATGAACTGTTTGAGTACTGGGCGTTGTGGTAGTAACACCATGAGTCATTTACAGGAAGGACAAGGGTGGTGTACTGGTTTTTCATCGGTTGACAGTCTGTTGAAGAAGTGAGCCCATACTGCCTGCTTAATTTTTCAACAAATCCCTAGTATTATTTCTAATGGCCACCCCATAATACTGCTGTAGTTCATCAATCATTTTGTCTATCAGCCTGCCTATTATGGTTTTACCATCAGAAAGTTTTTTTGTATTTCAAACTGTGTTTGAACTTCCTCAACCTGGTGCCCACCTTCTTCTGGACATGACCAACACTGTTAACCTTTATAACACAGCAGTCCACAGCCTTCTATATAAAAAATTACCACTTTTATTACATCTTGAAGTAATGCACATAAAAATGTTAAGATTTTCAACCAGTGTGGATTATATTTAAGAAAATAAAATAAAATACTTCCCATGTGAGTTTGTAATTGATATATATCTCATTTTATTCGGAAAATTGCAAATTTTATATAATGTGAAAAATGAGAAAAAAGTTTTTTCCGTTCTAACCCCCCCTTAAGCGGAATTTAATCAAAATATTAAATATTCGGCTTCGCCCTCAAGTTAACATAATATAGTACTTTGAATACTCATAATAATTTTATAGTATTTACATTTGCAATGTTCATTTTATCAGAATTTTCACGGAACAGCATGGACAGATGTAACTGCAGTAGGCAACAAGGCTTAGGTTTGCTTCACGATATGAGTTTGCAATTAAATTTATTTCTGTCAAGGAAGGGATTGACCTAAAGTGAAACCAATGTGATATCGATGAAATTATCTATCGTGGGTACAAATCCTTACGGTACGTAGGTGGTTGTATCGCCTCTCTCATCGCAACAATTAATTTAACCGATAATAACAGTAATATCTTTGAGTTAGCCACGAGTTTAGATAACATAATTAAACCGTTACAAGCAAAGCTGTATCCATTTTCAATAATATTTGTGCCTGTGTAGCAATCTTGATTATCGTCCGCGTATATGTAAGCTGCATTTACGAGCGTGCAGAACATACGTGGCGCCAACAGTGTATTAAATATCTTTTACCGTTTTCCTGACAATTCCGACCACATCTTACATCATAATCAAAACATGTTGATTCCGAAGAAGAGAGAGGAACGATATACTATGCGTGATTGTAAAATAACTGGAAAGGACAGCTTTGCCTACTTACTGTGCTTGAGCGTATATGTTCCTTCCCTCTTTTCGAGTGTAGAGTACTCTCACAGAATTTTGTTTCTGCTTTAAATTTTTAATACTATTTGGACTTAACAATAATCAGTAACCTAGTTGAGCAAGACAGCTGAAATAAAAATGCAAACACGCATAATGGCGCAACGGTGCTCGACTGCTGCATTTTGTTGATGTCGTATTTGAGAACATTCTTTTTTCGAATATTTATTCGGTTGTCTGCTAGCAAAATTTTATTTATGTTGTTTGATATATGCGACTTCAGTAATTTTGTAACTGTTGTGGCAAAGATAATAAAGTCAATTAAAATGGAGCTCAAAATTTTACAACAGATGGTATATATAGATGAGAGCGAAAATACCCACATGAGTGCTCATGATGTAGATGCTTCAGATTGCGAAAGTGAATCAAGACTTGAGAACAAAACAGTAAATGTTTGCACTGTTACTTGACTCACCACTACCAAAGTACAAGGCCTAAATACCATGCTGCTTAGCAGCTTAACAGAAATTGTTAATAAAATGGCCGATGAGATGTATACTAAAGAAGAAACGTCTACCTTACATAATGAGATGTGTACTAAAAGTTAGATCACAGCCTTATATAATGAGGTTTCTTCTCTGGTTTCCAGTTTAACTATTATAGTGTTGAATGTAACTTTACAAAGTATGTTAGCCACTTATGTCTACTTTGAAGGAAGCGTATTAGAGAATACCTAAGGAGCAATCAAAAATCAATTAATCATTTCGTAAGCTAGACCTGAAAGTAGATAATTTCATTGTAGGAGATGAGCATAGCCGCTTGGGATTAGCCGAGCGGTCCAAAGCGCTGCAGTCATGGACTGTGCGGCAGGTCCCGGCGGAGGTTCGAGTCCTCCCTCGGGCATGGGTATGTGTATTTGTCCTTAAGATAATTTAGGTTAACTAGTGTCACATCTTTGAAAGAAAAATCGAAAACGTCAACTGTTATACGTAGAACCAATTAAACTAAGAGGTTAGATGCACCTCACGATCTGAAGAAATACTTCCAAAAAAGTTTATATTTGTTGAATTAATGTTGATACACGGTGTAGCTATTAGACAGAAGCTGAATCGGGATTAGCAAGTACTGATGGTAAAAGAATTGATGATACGTGACATAAGGCCTATATCGACGAAAAAAGCCTTAACATATTCGTATTAGAAGTATTAAATGTTAACAGAGGTCCTTTGGGGTAGTGAAGGTAGTGTGAGCACTGCTCCTACTAACGGACTATACATATAGAGTGCATCATTTGCTAGACATTGCTCTGCCTGGAATTTAAATGTATTGGCAGATGTATATCATTCTGTAAACAGTAGTTGTAGGATGGTTTGAGCATAAAAACTGTAGCAGTAAGCATACTACGTGGTCATTACACAGTGGGATTCAGTATAAGTGATATAATTATGATGAGTGACTTCATTATGTTGCTCGAAGAACATAATGAGAAGATTTATTTCTTCAAGTCATTTAGACATAATACTTAGGGAAAATGGAAAGTACCTTTTCTCTATGATGGCAGAAGGATCTTACTTTACTTAATTTGCCTGGATCCCAAAAAGTATAATTCTCCTTGTCGCTACTTGTTAAACTATCTGGACCATATTTAATTCTTGTTACTAAAATAAATACTGCACATGATGTGTCGCTGATAGAAACACTAACCCATACATAATGACTGTCTTGAATGCAATTATTCAACCAAAATTATTGCAGTATCTGTAAGAGTTGTGTTGCACTTTTCAGATTAATGCATGAATCATAAAATATAACTTCACACTTAATGACACGTAAGAGTGTAACTACTGCTACGACTCATATCCACCACATTATGGAAGAGTAAAACCCCAAAAACACCGCTACTGAATGGCTGCACCAATATTGTTACCAACGATGTCACCACCGATCAAGGGGCAATGCAAGTAAATATTTCGATATCATGTCATAGCTCTATTCATCTAGGTGAACACTGTATCGCAAAGCTCATAATATTTAATAATATGTGTGGATAATCACTGAAAATGTCTTTCCAGTACTTCTGTAGTCAGTAAATAAGAGTCACGGCACAATGAAAAGGTGCTAAAGACGCCTACCTCGTACATACTCATATATTTCATGTTCTTAGAAGTAGTTGTTGAAAATGATTTAGATATAGTACTATGCAAAATCTTGTAAGTATTAGTCTTAAGTAAAGCAAGGAACTTTTATGTGAATGCAGTTTCCTGTCTTTCCGTGCTTTTGAACGCTGCTCAGATTTGAGCCCTGATATTCTTTTGTGCCTCGTTGCCCTATCCGTGTCCCACACACTGACTTAACCTGTCATACTACGTGATGGTTAGACTACTCTGCAAACAGACAATGTCAGCTTAGTACTGGTCAGGTGGGAATCGCAGCTGACAAGAAAAGTGATTGTCAACTCTCTCTATTTCAATGTATGGGCATGAAAGCCAAGTGGTGGACTAACTGACTAGCAAATATGTTCTTTAGGAACACTATCTTCAAGGCACTTGAATTCTGTTGGGAAGAAAATAGTATAGACTACATAATGTTAAACCATTGGACTATAGTGATGTCAGCTCAGTTTTTAGGAAACAAGATTCTTAAGACTGTGAATAAGCGACATGATATAGACACTGACGAACACCGCAAAGGTAATGACAGCACAGTCTGTGCAAATACTGTCTCGAAGGGTGTTATTGGGGACTACAAAACAAACGAAAAACTGCCAGTTCAATTTAATATAAAGCAAAAACTTTTACTCGTAATGTAATAAAGCTTTCTTTCAATGTAACCTGTGTAAGTCTTCCTCTACGAGGTAGAAATACAACTTTATAATTGTTTCATGTGATTCAATGATCTGATGCTGTATAAGGTAAACATGAGAGACAAGGAACTTTTACGCTTACTGTTCGATGATGAACTTTTCTGCCTCAAATCTAATTATTTGTCAGGGTCCGATTTCATCTGACAACGCTACCTCAGCTAATCATCGCTCTATCACAACTGCTCATTCTGCTGCAATCTTCAACCTACAACCACAGAAAAATCAATATGAACTGCTCCACCTCATTTTTGCAAAGCAAGAATGAAATCCGTATCATTTACCTTTGCAATCGCTGACATAGTGATAAAACATTTACAAGAACTTAACTTGTTTCAAAAACTATTATTTACAGCCACTATTTGCTTAAGCTACTCACAGCATATTGAATTCTAGTCTTCAAAGCAAATACTAGACAGTGTTCCATACATAATTACTGCCTTCAAGGCAGTTATTCAAACAAAACTACTGTGTTATCTATAACAATAGTTCTGGACTTTTACATCAGTGCACGAAATATAAAAGACAGTGTAAGTTAACACTTAATGAAATGTAACACTACAACTATTATTACTGGACATATGTCACGATATTGAAAGGTGAAAACCCAATTAAACTAAGAGGTTAGATGCACCTCACGATCTGAAGAAATACTTCCAAAAAAGTTTATATTTGTTGAATTAATGTTGATACACAGTGTAGCTATCAGACAGAAGCTGAATCGGGATTAGCAAGTACTGATGGTAAAAGAATTGATGATACGTGACATAAGGCCTATATCGACGAAAAAAGCCTTAAGATGTTCGTACTAGAAGTAGTTAAATGTTAACAGAGGTCCTTTGGGGTAGTGAAGGTAGTGTGAGCACCGCTCCTACTAACGGACTATACATATAGAGTGCATCATTTGCTAGACATTGCTGTGCCTGGAATTTAAGTGTATTGGCAGATTTATATCAATCTGTAAACAATAATTGTAGGATGGTTTGAGCATAAAAACTTGTCGTTGAATGGATGCTCCAATACTGTTATCAGCTATGTCGCTAACGTAAATAAATATTTCGATATCAAACTGAACCTAAGACGTTGCTATCGAATTAATACAGCAATATCTATGTGAAGTACGACATTCCTTTGTAAATACGAGAGGCACGATTCCCCTCCTATCTGTCGTCACTTCTCTTCTGGTTCTCTCTCTTGCAACAGTTTAGCATTTAACTATCTTTGTAATTAAGCCTAAGAAGTTTGGTAATAATAATGGTAGTTATTACCTGTGTCCGTGTTTCATTTGTAGATCACTGTTGATATTTTTTGTCACTAATGGTATGGAAAAGCTGCTCTGTTTCATTGTAACTGAAGCTGGAAGGAGAATAATTTGGAGATGTGTCGATTTTCCCGCCAACCATTCGCCACTGCATGTAAATTTTCACACTACAGAAAAATCGAACCTCTGCAAACTAAATTTATCATACTAAGTCCGAGTCATGTCATTCAAAGCAAGGCAAATTATTTGTTGCATTATATTTAATACAAACACAGTCCGTCGTCACCAAACTTATCTGATCGCCAACAACGATTCCGAATCTGACAACAAGCGTAGCAAGTACTCCAATTAATCATACCAGACCATTCTTAGTAAAAGTTTTGCATCAATATTACTCCTTTCTTTTATGACTTTCATATTAAATTCTTGCGGTGGTCACTTTGACTCATCCCGAATTTCAAGCATTTAGGTTTGGTAGAACGCTACATCAGCAATTTTCTCAACTCTTAAAAATTTGTAAAACATTTTACTGTCCCTCTCTTTTTTATGGGATGAGTTACAGCATGGAGCAGCGAACTGCAGAATGCGTCGTTTTGTTGGCACAGTTTTTAAGTACCGTGTCTCTCTCAAGACGAGACGGTGAATGTGCGGAAAAACCTGTTTTGAAAACTGAAAGGTCTTGCCGACAGCGATGTAAAAGATGTGCGATATTGTGCAGTCCACACAGCAGAAACATGTGCCTCTGATCTAAGGAAAATCCGTATTATGTGCCAGAGTTGGGAAGGAATCCAGCTTATTTTATGATATGAGCTAGGATGAGGTCATGTCATCTGCTCGAACCATATTACTTGAATAGTAATTCTTATTTGGAGATGTTGCAAACAAGGCTAATACCTTAGCTCGGAGACGAGAGAAGCATGGATCATGAATGGTCACGACGGGATGGACTGCACCACATTTTGCTGTTCAGGCGGAGAAGATCCTTGATGAACGATTTCCAAGCCACTGGACTAGCCGTGGCTCAAACAACCCCAACGAAATGGCCAACAAAGGGCCCTAATGTTACCACGCGAGACAGCTGATTATGGGGAATAATCAAGTCACATGCATCTCAAGGTCGGTACAAGGTTAATGTGGATTTTGGCAGAAATGTTAAAGAGAAGACTCATCAGGTGATTCATAAGATGTGAAGGAGGACATGAATGCGCACAGAGCTCTGCGTGAGACACAATCGTGCACATAAAAATCCGCTGGATGCATAGTTTTTATATGTAACTACTTCAATATATACGGGAGTGCAAAACGTAAGGACGAAAATAAATTTCGCGTGTTATGTCACTAGTAACTGGCATAGCTCAATGAAACTTGAACTACACTCCTGGAAATGGAAAAAAGAACACATTGACACCGGTGTGTCAGACCCACCATACTTGCTCCGGATACTGCGAGAGGGCTGTACAAGCAATGATCACACGCACGGCACAGCGGGCACACCAGGAACCGCGGTGTTGGCCGTCGAATGGCGCTAGCTGCGCAGCATTTGTGCACCGCCGCCGTCAGTGTCAGCCAGTTTGCCGTGGCATACGGAGCTCCGTCGCAGTCTTTAACACTGGTAGCATGCCGCGACAGCGTGGACGTGAACCGTATGTGCAGTTGACGGACTTTGAGCGAGGGCGTATAGTGGGCATGCGGGAGGCCGGGTGGACGTACCGCCGAATTGCTCAACACGTGGGGCGTGAGGTCTCCACAGTACATCGATGTTGTCGCCAGTGGTCGGCGGAAGGTGCACGTGCCCGTCGACCTGGGACCGGACCGCAGCGACGCACGGATGCACGCCAAGACCGTAGGATCCTACGCAGTGCCGTAGGGGACCGCACCGCCACTTCCCAGCAAATTAGGGACACTGTTGCTCCTGGGGTATCGGCGAGGACCATTCGCAACCGTCTCCATGAAGCTGGGCTACGGTCCCGCACACCGTTAGGCCGTCTTCCGCTCACGCCCCAACATCGTGCAGCCCGCCTCCAGTGGTGTCGCGACAGGCGTGAATGGAGGGACGAATGGAGACGTGTCGTCTTCAGCGATGAGAGTCGCTTCTGCCTTGGTGCCAATGATGGTCGTATGCGTGTTTGGCGCCGTGCAGGTGAGCGCCACAATCAGGACTGCATACGACCGAGGCACACAGGGCCAACACCCGGCATCATGGTGTGGGGAGCGATCTCCTACACTGGCCGTACACCACTGGTGATCGTCGAGGGGACACTGAATAGTGCACGGTACATCCAAACCGTCATCGAACCCATCGTTCTACCATTCCTAGACCGGCAAGGGAACTTGCTGTTCCAACAGGACAATGCACGTCCGCATGTATCCCGTGCCACCCAACGTGCTCTAGAAGGTGTAAGTCAACTACCCTGGCCAGCAAGATCTCCGGATCTGTCCCCCATTGAGCATGTTTGGGACTGGATGAAGCGTCGTCTCACGCGGTCTGCACGTCCAGCACGAACGCTGGTCCATCTGAGGCGCCAGGTGGAAATGGCATGGCAAGCCGTTCCACAGGACTACATCCAGCATCTCTACGATCGTCTCCATGGGAGAATAGCAGCCTGCATTGCTGCGAAAGGTGGATATACACTGTACTAGTGCCGACATTGTGCATGCTCTGTTGCCTGTGTCTATGTGCCTGTGGTTCTGTCAGTGTGATCATGTGATGTATCTGACCCCAGGAATGTGTCAATAAAGTTTCCCCTTCCTGGGACAATGAATTCACGGTGTTCTTATTTCAATTTCCAGGAGTGTATATGTAGAAAGAACTGCTACAGTATAGAACGGAAGGTAACTGAAAGAAATACGGAATGAGACGAATAGAAATGACACTTTTTTTTTCAAAACCAATAACTGCAACAAACACATAAGCGTGTGTAAAAGAACCACACAGTTGGTTGCATATTCTGGTAACATTGCAGTTATTAGCAGACAAAGAACGTCTCTGGAGCGAGTACTGGTGGGACAGAAGAAAGCTGCATAGCATAGGGGACTGGAAATTAACAAATTCAAAACTAAATATATGAAATTCCATAGAACAGGAGACAATAACCTGGATAACTTGTCAGTAGTAGGTTCTGACTTTCCGCATGTAGAGGATTTTGAATACCTAGGGGCTATTATTAATAAAGTAAATTCCATGACCACTGAAATGAAAGTCCATATTTTGAGTGTTAATAGCTATTATTATTTATTTAAGAAGCTAATGGGATTTAGTACGGTAAATCGACTACTCAAAGTGACTATGTATAAGGTTATGATTCGGCCTGCGGCTATAAGTGGATGTGAAACATTGTCGGGAATCAGCGCTGGTGAGCGACAACTCAAAGTATCTGAAAGAAGAATACCAAGGAAAATTTTGTGGAGTAATTCGAAATAATAATATTATCTGGAGACAAATACCAATTATGAGTCGGATCATCTCATACAAGGAGCTGATAATGTAAAGTTAACTAAAAGTAAAAGAATAGCCTGGCTGGGACAAGTACTAATGATAGAGGACACAATAACTACAAAGGAGGTCTTCCAATGGAAACCGACAGGAAGAAGATTAAAAGGACGACCACGTAAGCGATGGACGGACGACTGAAAGAAATCATGAGAGCCCTAGCAGTCAGAGGATGGAGAAAGAAAGTAGAGAGGGCAGGATTGAAAAAAATTGTTACAAAAGCAAAGATCCAAGTAGGGTTGTGAAGCCACGAGATGAAGAATAATTATATCGAAGTCACCATAATTTATGATATACGAGAAATGTATACGCAGTTACGAATATTGACAACTATCAGCTGTATAATGGAACGACGAAAACGAAAATTTGTGGAGAACCGGTCTTCCAGGTTATCGCGAGGGGTCACCTTATCAATTTCTTTGCCAACTTTTTTTCCAGCTCTCACAGTCTTGTGCATTCTCACATTTTAGAAACAAACAAACAGTAGGAGACGTGATACAGAGTATACGATCTTCGTTTATTTTTTTACTTGGTTAGCAAATGGTTAGAATAGCAGAGCACATGAAAAAGAAAATAAGATACGGCTGCAGATGCCGAGCTATTCATGAATAAACATGTGTAAGGGAAAATATTTAGAAGATGAAGAGAAAAAGCTAGTTAAAGAAATCAGAAAGACTTGCTGAGCCGTGACCCACATTGTCTCGCCGTCAGAACAACGTCCGTTCTATCGTTGGAAGGGTACGTGGGGTCGTCCTGTCTTGGTTGGCACGTGTCGTCGAGATTCCAGCTCCTGTTTAAAAATACAGTGTAAATAGTTCGAGAAAAGTGGTCCGATAGTGTCGAAGTCGGCGCACAGTGTGGTGTTGGAAACGTGTCTAGAAGTCCGCTGAATCAATGACGTCATCCCGGAAGATGTAGCTGATAGCCATACCACTGATCCACATAATGCCGTGCCAGTTGGAGGATGGAAAATAGGTGGCGTCAGGGTATATCAGCATGATTGGAGAGACGTGTTGTGGGTTTAAATTGATGTCTTCGACAACGCACTTGAGGCACGGGAGTGAGTCCATTAGCATGATGCGATGCAGTTTCTGTCTTGTAGTATATTTGAGGTTGACGTAAAGGTACTACGACGCGTGGTGCCAGTTTTGTGGCATGGTTGATGGATCGTTTTCCAAACTGTAGGTCATGAAACCATGGGGTGACTTGCTTCAACGATATTTCGGATTGGTTACGGTCGAACAAAGCGGTAGATGTCGCGGGTGGTCGTTCTCCTGGTCCAGGGGAGCTATTCGCTTGTGTAGCTGTATTCCAATAAGAACCAGCCGACGTGTGAGGTCGCAGGTGGGCTACGTGACAATGATGTCGGTGGTCGTCTCGAAATAGGCGCGATCTCGGAGGTCAACATCCTAGTGAAACTAACATCCTGGCTTTTCCATAACTGGTGCATAGTATTGGTGTAAAGTGCCGTGGCCATAACTCTCAAGTTGATCAAGGGTTTCGGTAAGGTACAGGACTTTGAACATTTGTCTCGACCATACAAAATACCCGAAAGCCGCCTTCAGCCTAATCGCCAATATCACAATGATGGGCAGAATGTACCCGATGTGGGGAATACGGGATTACAGATGGTTATTGACGAAGGTGACTCACTCGCAGATATTTAGCGGGCATAGTACGTGATTCTGAATATTTGCCAGCATGCGCTGCTGTAGTGCCCGGAAACTGACTACCAAGGTACGAAATGTGTGTGAATTCCTAAGGAATCAAACTGCTGACGTCATCGGTCCCTGGACTTACACACTACTTAAACTAAGTTATGCTAAGAACAACACTCCCTTATGCCTGAGAGAGAGGACTCCAACCTTAGGCGGGAGGGGCCGACCAAGGTACGGCGAATGTCTGGTGTGTACACCACTCCGAGACAGTGGATGGTGAGTACCAGCTGAAAGGAGCCGATCTTCATTGTGCATGATTTTGCGATGTTCATAGTCCTCCCTAACGCTGCACTGTAACGGGTGATCCACTGCATCGCGGCTTGTACCTCAGCCGCTGAACGTACGACGAGGGAGTCGTCCCCGTAGGCTCAGCAGCGTAACACGTGGTCCCGGAGTGGTACACCTGTTACGAGTCCATCGCAATGGCATAAAGCACCGCCGACAGTGGGCAACCTTGCCTTACTAAGTGTTCGATCCGAATAGGTTCTGTAAGTCCTCCGTTGATGAGAATCCTGGACGTTGCCCCTCGAAGAAGCCGCATAATCACCTACAGGAATGTCGGGTCCATCAGTGCGTTGAGGAATGCACGACTGGCTCAAACACTTGGGTGAAGTCGATGGAGATTGAAACGCCTGGCAGTCGTGAGTGTTGTGCCACAGTGGTCACATCTCGATTCTCACTGAGGGCAATCTGGATGTTATTATCGCCATCTGCGGATGTTTGTTCATGCGAAACAATTTGTCCTAGTTCTTGTTTGAGTAGCAAAGCTAGAAGGCTTGTGAAAATCTTGAAATCAGAATTTAATAACGTGATCTGCCTATAACTATCAACTCGTGTTCCTCCTGTGGGTTTCGGGAATGGCATGAGTAAGCCTTCGACGAAAGTTGGTGGCGGGAGGGCCGCACTGGACAAAAGTTCCCGGTACGTATCTCTCCATCGTGGCAACATCAAATCTCGGAAGGTTCTGTAAAACTCGAGCGGTAAACCATCTGGGCCGGGAGACCGAGTCGGTGATCCTTTGGTCACAGCTCTAAGGACATCGGTGATCATTTTCGCTGTAAGGAGGGCCGCTGCCGTGGTTTCTAGTGTACCATGGATCTCCTAGGGATTCTAGACAACAGCCTCTGCACTGGCCGGTAATTCTTGACTGTTGTGCGTTGTGAAGCCATCGGCGAAGGGAGCTTGCAATTTCAGCCGTGATCTATCACGTAGGTCTAAAGTTGACATTAAGGCCTGTCAACGTCGCCGGACGTTTTGAACGATACGATGCATACAAGGTTCTCCACCGCTAATCTTGTCTTGGTCGCCTGCTCGTATAATGGCTTGTTCCAGACGGCACCTAGTCAAGGTTAAACTTTTTGTCTTGATGTGTTCTTTCCGATGGTCCAGGGACGGGGAATTCTCCACGAGGTTGCGCAAAGCACTATAGCAGAAATCTGTTGTATGGTGGATCCCCCTGGCTTTGGCTCTATCATGTTGAGTCAAGGTGCGGCGGATGGCCGGTTGGCGCGCAGTGTCCATCATTGAAGTGTGGGTCTCGTAACACATGATCCGTTTAATACAAGGGTGCCACGTGCCTGTGACCTGTTGTCGACATTCGGTGTCTAGCAGTAGCATGGCGTTGAGTTTCCAAGGTCCTGCACTGCACCATATAGATTGTCTACGTAGGTTGATTGTATACATTTAGATCTCATGATCCTCAAAGCGATATACAGGGTGAGTCACCTAACGTTACCGCTGGATGTATTTCGTAAACCACATCAAATACTGACGAACCGATTCCACATACCGAACGTGAGGAGAGGGGCTAGTGTAATTGGTTAATACAAACCATAAAAAAAGCACGGAAGTATGTTTTTTAAAACAAACCTGCGTTTTTTTATGTAACTCCCTTAGTTTTGTTAGCACATCTGAACATATAAACAAATACGTAAACAGTGCCGTTTGTTGCATTGTAAAATGTTAATTACATCCGGAGATATTGTAACCTAAAGTTGACGCTTGAGTACCACTCCTCCGCTGTTCGATCGTGTGTATCGCAGAGCACCGAATTACGTAGGGATCCGAAGGGAACGGTGATGGACCTTAGGTACAGAAGAGACTGGAACAGCACATTACGTCCACATGCTAACACCTTTTTATTGGCCTTTTTCACTGACGCACATGTACATTACCACGAGGGGTGAGGTACACGTACACACGTGGTTTCAGTTTTCAATTACGGAGTGAAATAGAGCGTGTCCCGACATGTCAGGCCAATAGATGTTCAATGTGGTGGCCATCATTTGCTGCACACAATTGCAATCTCTGGCGTAATGAATGTCGTACACGCCGCAGTACATCTGGTGTAATGTCGCCGCAGGCTGCCACAATACGTTGTTTCATATCCTCTGGGGTTGTAGGCACATCACGGTACACATTCTCCTTTAACGTACCCCACAGAAAGAAGTCCAGAGGTGTAAGGTCAGGAGAACGGGCTGGCCAATTTGTGCGTCCTCCACGTCCTATGAAACGCCCGTCGAACATCCTGTCAAGGGAGAGCCTAGTGTTAATTGCGGAATGTGCAGGTGCACCATCATGCTGATACCACATACGTCGATGCGTTTCCAGTGGGATATTTTCGAGCAACGTTGGCAGATCATTCTGTAGAAACGCGATGTATGTTGCAGTGCTCTCCGATACACACGATCGAACAGCGGAGGAGTGGTACTCAAGCGTCAACTTTAGGTTACAATATCTCCGGATGTAATTAACATTTTACAATGCAACAAACGGCACTGATTACGTATTTGTGCATATGTTCAGATGTACTAACAAAACTAACGTGGTTCCATTTAAAACAACGTACGTTTGTGTGAAAAAACATACTTCCGTGCATTTTTGTATGGTTTGTATTAAACAAATACACTAGCCCCTCTCCTCACGTTCGGTCTGTGGAATCGGTTCGTCAGTATTTGATGTGGTTTACGAAATATATCCAGCGGTAACGTTAGGTGACTCACCCTGTATATTCTATCGAGTCGGCTGGTGGAGTGGGTTGTGATGTGTGGTCACCGTGTACCCTCTCTCCAAGTGTCGACAAGATGAAGGCGAAACGAAGTTCCGGACACGTTATGAAATTTGCGTATTGGTCTGTACGTCTGAGAACGCAGTTGAAACATCGGCGCACGATGAGTTTATCGTACTTGCCGAGAAATAAAAACATGATATCTTCTGCGTAGAACTGGGAGCAATCCCTCCGTTTATCTGTGCGCGATGGGGCGTAGAGATTTATGATTCCGATTCCCTCAACTGTCGGGACCACCTCTAGCGCCGTTGGGAGATAAGCGACATCGGAAACTGCAGTCCCTTCTCGGAGGAGAATGGCCGAGCCTGTATGTTCCACATCCGCCAGGGCGGCGAGCGTCTCGTACCCATAAAACTCGTACATATTTGGTGTCCTCAGTTCACAATCAGAAACTTATTTTGTAGTGCTGGTAAACATTACTGTAAAATAATATTATTGCTTATGAAGCCTGACTAAATAACTAAAAGGACTTACTAAATACTTACACTTTTAAAATCGGTAAATAACTAGCGACCCGTCCTGAGTTAGCACGGGTAGCATTAAGTACCTAAGGCCAGGCGACGCGTCTGGCGAAGCGATAATAAATTACACATATAAGGCTTTCCCCCGAACCAGTCTATTAGTGGAAACCGTATCAAAATCCCTACAGTATTTTCTGAACGTAGCCTTCATATACGGACAAAAAACACGGAAGGGGGCTTCAATTTATAATACGTGTAGATCAATCCATTAAAGTAGTCCGTTGTCATTTTCGCTGTGTTAATTGCTGTGGCACAACCTTTTCAGTCTTGTTAAACGGTTTATATGTTCGTGTGATCTTACTAGACACATCTTTTTCTAGCTGGTGTACAAGTAATTTTGAGTCACTGGATATTTTCGAAATTTATTCCCTTACTGCGAGGTCTTTTGACATCAGCCGTATTAGGTATAGAAACACGTGAAAATTTGTGCAAGAACGGGACTCGAACCCGTATTTCTAGCTTTTCGGAAGCAGTCGCCTTAATCATTTCGGTTAACCGAGTATGTTCCCTGAACCGATCCAAACCTCCATATGCCACACTGTCTACATCCCCCAATGCTGGCAACATTACTTGGATTAGCGCTACAGGGACAACGAGATTACGTATTTAACACCATTATCGTCGTTTGGCCCGTATTGGGTTGTAATACTTATTTTGCAATGTCAGTTCCTGCAGACATACAATGTTGTCTGAAGCAGCAGCAATTGTAAAATAAGTACGGGTACTTTTCCCTTGTTCCAAAAATGGTTCAAATGGCTCTGAGCACTATGGGACTTAACCTCTGAGGTCATCAGTCCCCTAGAACTTAGAACTATTTAACCCTAACTAACCTATGGACATCACACACATCCATGCCCGAGGCAGGATTCGAACTTGCGACCGTAGCGGGCGCGCGGTTCCAGACTGTAGCGCCTAGAGCCGGTCGGCCACTCCTGCCGGCTTCCCTTGTTTATCTGACGCATTGTATAATAGTAGCTCACGTGAATAGCTAAATTACATGAATCTCTGTTGGTGTAACGAGTGATTTATAGTCGAATTGTTCGCAAAGGACTGGTGACCGTAATGTTTTATAGGAGTTGTTAATGTTGTCCCCAGTCTCAGTAAATTTTGAGCACTTGTGTAGTTTCATAGTTGTTGTTGTTGTTGTGGTCTTCAGTCCTGAGACTGGTTTGATGCAGCTCTCCATGCTACTCTATCCTGTGCAAGCTTCTTCATCTCCCACTACCTACTGCAACCTACATTCTTCTGAATCTGTTTAGTGTATTCATCTCTTGGTCTCCCTCTACGATTTTTACCCTCCACGCTGCCCTCCAATACTAAATTGGTGATCCCTTGATGTCTCAGAACATGTCCAACCAACCGGTCCCTTCTTCTAGTTAAGTTGTCCCACAAACTTCTCTTCTCCCCAATCCTATTCAATACCTCCTCATTAGTTATGTGATCTACCCATCTAATCTTCAGCATTCTTCTGTAGCACCACATTTCGAAAGCTTCTATTCTCTTCTTGTCCAAACTAGTTATCGTCCATGTTTCACTTCCATACATAGCTACGTTCCATACAAATACTTTCAGAAACGACTTCCTGACACTTAAATCAATACTTGATGTTAACAAATTTCTCTTCTACAGAAACGCTTTCCTTGCCATTGCCAGTCTACATTTGATATCTTCTCTACTTCGACCATCATCAGTTATTTTGCTCGCCAAATAGCAAAACTCCTTTACTACCTTAAGTGTCTCATTTCCTAATCTAATTCCTTCAGCATCACCCGGCTTAATTCGACTACATTCCATTATCCTTGTTTTGCTTTTGTTGATGTTCAACTTATACCCTCCTTTCATAACACTGTCCATTCCGTTCAACTGCTCTTCCAAGTCCTTTGCTGTCTCTGACAGAATTACAATGTCATCGGCGAACCTCAGGGTTTTTATTTCTTCTCCATGGATTTTAAAACCTACTCCGAATTTTTCTTTTGTTTCCTTCACTGCTTGCTCAATATACAGATTGAATAGCATCGGGGATAGGCTACAACCCTGTCTCACTCCCTTCCCAACCACTGCTTTCCTTTCATGCCCGTCGACTCTTATAACTGCCAGCTGGTTTCTGTACAAATTGTAAATTGCCTTTCGCTCCCTGTATTTTACCCCTGCCACCTTCAGAATTTGAAAGAGAGTATTCCAGTCAACATTTTCAAAAGCTTTCTCTAAGTCTACAAATGCTAGAAACGTAGGTTTGCCTTTCCTTAATCTAGCTTCTAAGATAAGTCGTAGGGTCAGTATTGCCTCAGGTGTTCCAACATTTCTATGGAATCCAAACTGATCTTCCCCGAGGTCAGCTTCTACCAGTTTTTCCATTCGTCTGTAGAGAATACGCGCTAGTATTTTGCATCCGTGACTTATTAAACTGATTGTTCGGTAATTTTCACATCTGTCAGCACCTGCTTTCTTTGGGATTGGTATTATTATATTCTTCTTGATGTCTGAGGGTATTTCGCCTGTCTCATACATCTTGCTCACCAGATGGTAGAGTTTTGTCTGGACTGGCTCACCCAAAGCCGTCAGTAGCTCTAATGGAATATTGTCTACTCCCGGGGCCTTGTTTCGACTCAGGTCTTTCAGTGCTCTGTCAAACTCTTCACGCAGCATCGTATCTCCCATTTCATCTTCATCTACATCCTCTTCCATTTCCATAATATTGTCCTGAAGTACATTGCTCTTGTATAGGCCCTCTATATACTCCCTCCACCTTTCTGCTTTCCCTTCTTTGCTTAAAACTGTGTTTCCATCTGAGCTCTTGATATTGATTCAAGTGGTTCTCTGTTCTCCAAAGGTCTCTTTAATTTTCCTGTAGGCAGTATCTATCTTACCCCTGGTGAGATAAGCCTCTACATCCTTAAATTTGTCCTCTCGCCATCCCTGCTTAGCTATTTTGCACTTCCTGTCGATCTCTTTTTTGAGACGTTTGTATTCCTTTTTGCCTGCTTCATTTACTGTATTTTTATATTTTCTCCTTTCATCAATTAAATTCAGTATTTCTTCTGTTACCCAAGGATTCCTACTAGCCCTCGTCTTTTTACCTACTAGGTCCTCTGCTGTCTTCACTACTTTATCTCTCAAAGCTACCCATTCTTCTTCTACTGTATTTCTTTCCCCCATTCCTATCAATTGTTCCTTTATGCTCTCCCTGAATCTCTGTACAATCTCTGGTTCTTTCAGTTTATCCAGATCCCATCTCCTTAAATTCCCACCTTTCTTGCAGTTTCTTCAGTTTTAATCTACAGTTCATTACGAATAGATTGTGATCAGAGTCCACATCTGCCCCTGGAAATGTCTTACAATTTAAAACCTGGTTCCTAAATCTCTGTCTTACCATTATGTAATCTATCTGAAACCTGTCAGTACCTCCAGGCTTGTTCCATGTTTACAACCTTCTTTTATGATTCTTGAACCAAGTGTTAGTTATGATTAAATTGTGCTCGGTGCAAAATTCTATCAGGCGGCTTCTTCTTTCATTTCTTAGCCCCAATCCATATTCACCTACTACGTTTCCTTCTCTTCCTTTTCCTGCTACCGAATTCCAGTCACCCATGACTGTTAAATTTTCGTCTCCCTTCACTATCTGAATAATTTCTTTTATTTCATCATACATTTCTTCAATTACTTCGTCATCTGCAGAGCTAGCTGTCATATAAACTTGTACTACTGTAGTAGGCGTGGGCTTCGTGTCTATCTTGGCCACAATAATGCGTTCACTATGCTGTTTGTAGTAGCTTACCCGCTCTCCTCTTTTTTTTATTCATTATTAAACCTACTCCTGCATTACTCCTATTTGATTTTGTATTTATAACCCTGTATTCACCTGACCAGAAGTCTTGTTCCTGCTGCCACCGAACTTCACTAATTCCCACTATATCTAACTTTAACCTATCCATTTCCCTTTTTAAATTTTCTAACCTACCTGCCCGATTAAGGGATCTGATATTCCACGCTCCGATCCGTAGAACGCCAGTTTTCTTTCTCCTGATAACGACGTCTTCTCGAGTAGTCCCCGCCCGGAGATCCGAATGGGGCACTATTTGCCTCCGGAATATTTTACCCAAGATGACGCCATCATCATTTAATCATACAGTAAAGCTGCATGCCCTCGGGAAAAATTACGGCCATAGTATCCCCTTGCTTTCAGCCGTTCGCAGTAGCAGCACAGCAAGGCCGTTTTGGTTAGTGTTACAGGGCCAGATCAGTCAATCATCCAGACTATTGCCCCTGCAACTACTGAAAAGACTGCTGCCCCTCTTCGGGAACCATACGTTTGTCTGGCCTCTCAACAGATACCCCTCCGTTGTGGTTGCACCTACGGTACGGCTATCTGTATCGTTGAGGCACACAAGCCTCCCCACCAACGGCAAGGTCCATGGTTTTGGGGGGGGGGGGGGGGGGTGAAGTTTTAATTTTCACATCGAAAAAAATTTTACGTAATTGACTTTTCGGTTATTTACAGGTACGTGTCTCCAGCCCACAGTAGTGCAGCCAGCCGCTGGATGAGCCTAAACAAAATTAAGCAGCGCATTAATGCACTGCGGTGACAAAAGTCATAGGATACCTCCTAACATCGTGTAGGACCTCCTATTTCCCTGCGTAGTGCAGGGACTCAAAAAGTAGGTGCAAGTCCTCTGCAGAAATACTTATGCGTCCGTAATTGCGGCCGCGCGGGGTTGTCGCGTGGTCCAGGGAGTATTGTCGCAGTCCGCGCGGCTCCCCCCGTCGGAAGTTCGAGCCCTCCCTCGGGCATAGGTGTGTTTGTTGTCCTTACAAGAGAACATCCTCATCGCACCCCCCTCAGATTTAGTTATAAGTTGACACAGTGGATAGGCCTTGAAAAACTGAACACAGATCAATCGAGAAAACAGGAAGGAGTTGTGTGGAACTATGAAAAAAATAAGTAAAATACAGGGTGATTCAAAAAGAATACCACAACTTTAGGAATTTAAAACTCTGCAACGACAAAAGGCAGAGCTAAGCACTATCTGTCGGCGAATTAAGGGAGCTATAAAGTTTCATTTAGTTGTACATTTGTTCGCTTGAGGCGCTGTTGACTAGGCGTCAGCGTCAGTTGATGCTAAGATGGCGACCGCTCAACGGAGAGCTTTTTGTGTTATTGAGTCAACCGTCACAATGTCTGTATATGGGGCACTGAGAATCCGCGGGAAACAACTCAGTATGAACGTGACTCGCCTAAGGTGAACGTTTTCTGTGCCATTTCAGCCAATAAAGTTTTTAGTCCCTTTTTCTTCGAAGGTGCTACTGTAACTGGACTACAGTATCTGGAGATGTTAGAGAATTGGCTGTTCCCTCAGCTCGAACAAGAAGCACAACAATTCATATTTCAGCAGGATGGAGCGCCACCACATTGGCACTTATCTGTCCGTAACTACCTGAACGTCAACTACCCGAGGCGATGGATCGGCCGCCAGGCAGCCCGTGACAGAGCACTTCATCACTGGGTGCCAAGAAGCCCTGATCTTACCCCATGCGATTTTTTCTTATGGGGGTATGTTAAGGATATGGTGTTTCGGCCACCTCTCCCAGCCATCATTGATGATTTGAAACGAGAAATAACAGCAGCTATCCAAACTGTTACGCCTGATATGCTACAGAGAGTGTGGAACGAGTTGGAGTATCGGGTTGATATTGCTCGAGTGTCTGGAGGGGGCCATATTGAACATCTCTGAACTTGTTTTTGAGTGAAAAAAAAACCTTTTTAAATACTCTTTGTAATGATGTATAACAGAAGGTTATATTATGTTTCTTTCATTAAATACACATTTTTAAAGTTGTGGTATTCTTTTTGAATCACCCTTATGGAAACTGAGTAGTCGATGTGCAACATAGGCAAATCAAGGATAACTTGAGCTGGAGAGCGGCGTGGTCCCGTGGTTAGCGTGAGCAGCTGCGGAACGGGAGGACCTTTGTTCAAATCTTCCCTCGAGTGAAATGTTTAACTCTTTATTTTCAGATAATTATCAATGTTCAGGCACTCACACATAATCAGCTTCGCTCTGCAAAATTCCAGGACATGTTCAGATTTGCTTGGACATATGCAGGATGTGTCGCTCTATACACGGAAAAATTTGAAAACGTTAAAAACATATGTTTTGACAGAGCACAGGGAAAACTGTGCGACTGTGAAACCGTTGCATTCATTTGTTGCAGTTTATGTGACAAACTCTTACGTTTTCATCACTTTTTTCGAAGTGATTATCACATCCACAAGAAAACCTAAATCGGGAAAGGTAGAAGAATCTTTTTACCCATTCGCCAAGTGTACAAGTTAGGTGTGTCGACAACATATTCCTGTCATGTGACGCACATGCCGTCACCAGTGTCTTATAGAATATATCAGACGTATTTTCCTGTGGAGGAATCGGTTGACCTATGACCTTGCGATCAAATGTTTTCGGTTCCCATTGGAGAGGCACGTCCTTTCGTCTACTAATCGCACGGTTTTCCGGTGCGGTCGCAAAACACAGACACTAAACTTATTACAGTGAACAGAGACGTCAATGAACGAACGGATAGATCATAACTTTATGAAAATAAAGAAAGTGAACTTTTCATTCAAGGGAAGACTTGAACCAAGGACCTCTCGTTCCGCAGCTGCTCACGCTAACCACGGGACCACGGCGATTCTGAGGTCAGTATATCCTTGATGTTGCCTATGTTGCGCATGGACTACTCAGTTTGTATATTTTGCTTATTTTTTTCATAGTTCCACACAACTTCTTCCTGTTTTCTCGATTGATCTGTGTTCAGTTTTTCAAGGCCAATCCACTGTGCGAACTTATAACTAAATCTGAGGGGGGTGCGATGGGGAGGTTCCCTTGTTAGCATAAGTTAGTTTAAGTTAGATTAAGTAGCGCGTAAGCTTAGGGACTCATGACCTCAGCAGTTTGGTCCCATAAGACCTTGCCACAAATTTCCAATTTTTCCATAATTACGAAAGTTTTACCGGTGCGGGATTTCGTGCACTGACCTCTCGACTAGAACGGATTCATGTCGGGCCATCTACGTGGCCAAACCATTCTCTCGAATTTTCCAGAATGTTCTTCAAACCAATCGCGAACAACTATGACTCGGTGACATGGCGCATTGTCACCCAAAATTATTCCATCACTGAATTGTTGCAAATGATCTTTAAGTAGCCGAAAATAAACATTTACAGGTAATGATCGGTTCTTTTTTACCAGAAGCCCCAATTCTTTCCATGTAAACGCAGCCCATACAATTACGGAGCCATCACCAACTTCGTGGGGTCTGCACCATACTCGAACCCTACCATTAGTTCTCACCAACTGAAATCGGGACTCAGTTGACCGCGCCACGGTTTTCCAGTCGTCAGGTCCAACACATATGGTCACGAGCATGTTGGCGAAGGCACTCGCGTCGGCCATCTGCTGCCATAACCCATTAACGCAAAATTTCGCCGCTCTGTCCTAACGGATACGTTCTTTTACATTCCACATTGATTTCTGCTGCTATTTCACGAAGTGTTGTTTGTCCCTTAGCCCTGACAACCCTACATAAACGCCGCTACTCTCGGTCGTTACGTGAAGGCCATCAGTCACTGCGTTTCCAGAATGAGATTTTCACTCTGCAGCGGAGTGAGCGGTGATATGAAACTTCCTGGCAGATTAAAACAGTGTGCCAGAGCGAGACTCGAACTCGGGACATTTGTCTTTCGCGGGCAAGGGCTCTACCAACTCTGCTACCCAAGCACGACTCACGCCCCGTCTTCACAGCTTTACTTCTGCCAGTACCTCGACTCCTACATTCCAAACTTCACAGAAGCTCATCTGCAAACGCCGGCCAAAGTGGTCGTGCGGTTCTAGGCGCTTCAGTCTGGAACCGCGCGACCTCTACAGTCGCAGGTTCGAATCCTGCCTCGGGCATGGATGTATGTGATGTCCTTAGGTTAGTTAGGTTTAAGTAGTTCTAAGTTGTAGGGGACTGATGACCTCAGATGTTAAGTCCCATAGTGCTCAGAGTCATTTCTTCTGCAAGCCCTGCAGAACTAGCACTCCTGAACGAAAGTATATTACGGCAAAGGTCCCGAGTTCGAGTCTCGGTACGGCACACAGTTTTAATCTGCCAGGAAGTTTCATATCAGCGCACACTCCGCTGCAGAGTGAAAATCCCATTCTGGAAACAACCCGAAGGCTGTGGCTAAGCCATGTGTCCGCAGTATCCTTTCTTCCAGGAGTGCTAGTTCTGCAGGGTTCGCAAAAGAGCTTCTGTGAAGTTTGGAAGGTAGGAGACGAGGTACTGGCAGAATTGACGCTGCGAGCGGGTGTCGTGAGTCGTACTTGGGTAGCTCAGTTGGTAGAGCACTTGCCCGCGAAAGGCAAAGGTTCCGAGTTTGAGTCCCGTCCGGCACACAGCTTTACTTTGCCAGGAAGTTTCAGCCACTGCGTTGTCCGTGATGAGCGGTAATGCCTGAAATATATTTTCGGCACACTTTTGACACTGTGGATAACGGAGTACTGAACTCCCTAACGATTTCCGAAACGGGATGTCCCATGCGTCTAGCTCCAACTACCTTTCCGCATTCAGAACCTGTCAACTCGAGTCATGCGGCAATAAGCACGTCGGTAGCCTTTTTACACGAATCACGTAAGTACAAGTGACAGCTCCGCCAATGCCTGCCATTTTATACATTGTGTACACCATACTATCGTCATCTGTATACGAGGGTCACTCCAAAAGAAATGCACAATATTTTTGTAAAAATACAGTTTCCATTCTCCATGTGTGAAAGTTTTACAGTGTGTAGATACATATTTCCCGCTTGTTTTCAAACCTACTTTAACCTGTTCCCGTGAGTGGCGCCGTCACAGTTGTCTTCAAGTTGGCTGCTACACTTGACGTTCGTCAGAAGCAACGTGCTGACATAGAATTCCTGTGCTGCGAAAACGAGACAGTGGGAAACATCCACAAGAGATTGAAAAATGTGTATGGAGATGCTGCTCTCTATCGCAGTACAGTTAGTCGGTGGGCAAGCAGGTTACGTGATGAAAGCGGGCACGGCAATATTGAGGATTGTCCTCGCAGCGGCAGGCCTGGTACTGCACATACTCCAGACAATGTGCAGAGAGTTAACGAATTGGTGGCTGCTGACAGACGCATCACAGTGAACGAATAGTCACGCTATGTTTGGATAGGGGAACGAAGTGTTTGCAGAATAATGAAAGTGTTGGAGTTAAAAAAGGTTTGTGCTAGGTGGGTTCCCAGGATGTTGACAGTGGCTGGAAAAAAAAAAAAAACGATATGCAGCGAACTTTTGTAACAGTACGAGAATGATGGAGATGAACTTTTTGGAAGAATTGTGACAGGTGATGAAACATGGCTCCATCATTTTTCACCAGAGACGAAGAGGCAATCAATGGAGTGGCATCATGCAAATTCACCCAATAAAAAAAATTCAAAACCACACCTTCTACTGGAAAAGTTATGGCTACGGTGTTTTTAGATTCCGGAGGACTCTCGCTTATGGACATCATGCCAAGTGGAACCACCATACATTCTGATGCATATGTGACGACACTGAAGAAACTTCAAGCTCGATTGAGTCGTGTTCGACCAGGTCGGCAAAAGCAGGATTTTTTGCTGTCGCACGACAATGCACGGCCACATGTCAGTCAAAAAACCGGGAAGCGATCACAAAACTCGACAACAATGAAACACCCGCCTTACAGTCCTGAACTGGCTCCATGTGACTATCTTTGGGAAACTTAAAGACTCTCTTCGTGGAATAAGGTTTGAAGATGATGACTCCCTTGTGCACGCTGCCAAACAGTGGCTCCAACAGGTTGCTCCAGAATTTTACCGTGCGAGTATACAGGCGCTGGTTCCAAGATGGCGTAAGGCAGTTGAGAGGGATGGAAATTATATGGAGAAATGAAAATATTGTTCCTTAAGGATGTATGTAATTCTAAAGATGGCAGGGGTAAAATACAGGGAGCGAAAGTCTATTTACATTTTGTACAGAAACCAGCTGGCAGTTATAAGAGTTGAGGGACATGAAAGGGAAGCAGTGGTTGGGAAGGGAGTAAGACACGGTTGTAGCCTCGCCCCGATGTTATTCAATCTGTATATTGAGCAAGCAGTAAAGGAAACAAAAGAAAAATTCGGAGTAGGTTTTAAAATCCATGGAGAAGAAATAAAAACTTTGAGGTTCGCCGATGACATTGTAATTCTGTCAGAGACAGCAAAGGGCTTGGAAGAGCAGTTGAACGGAATGGACAGTGTATTGAAAGGAGGATATAAGATGAACATCAACAAAAGCAAAACGAGGATAATGGAATGTAGTCGAATTAAGTCGGGTGATGCTGAGGGAATTAGATTAGGAAATGAGACACTTAAAGTAGTAAAGGAGTTTTGCTATTTGGGGAGCAAAATAACTGATGATGGTCGAAGTAGAGAGGATATAAAATGTAGACTGGCAATGGCAAGGAAAGCGTTTCTGAAGAAGAGAAATTTGTTAACATCGAGTATAGATTTAAGTGTCACGAAGTCATTTCTGAAAGTATTTGTATGGAGTGTAGCCATGAATGGAAGTGAAACATGGACGATAACTAGTTTGGACAAGAAGAGAATAGAAGCTTTCGAAATGTGGTGCTACAGAAGAATGCTGAAGATTAGATGGGTAGGTCACATAACTAATGAGGAAGTATTGAATAGGATTGGGGAGAAGAGAAGTTTGTGGCACAATTTGACCAGAAGAAGGGATCGGTTGGTAGGACATGTTCTGAGTCATCAAGGGATCACCAATTTAGTATTGGAGGGCAGCGTGGAGGGTAAAAATCATAGAGGGAGACGAAGAGATGAATACACTAAGCAGATTCAGAAGGATGTAGGTTGCAGTCGGTACTGGGAGATGAAGAAGCTTGCACAGGATAGAGTAACATGGAGAGCTGCATCAAACCAGTCTCAGGACTGAAGACCACAACAACAACAACAAGGATGTATCTACACTGTAAAACTTTCAAACATGTAGAATAAAAGATGGATAAAGAATAGTGTGCATTTCTTTTGGAGTGACCCTCGTATATCAGCGTAAAGTGAAGATAAAGTGCGGCATTTTTTCCGGCTTAGCCAGCACTTCCTGCGGAACTATGGCGTGGAGATTTTAATGGGGCTAGGGTGGTAGACATGTGAGTGCAAGTAAACAGAAAATCTGTTTCGCACCTTTGTGTTGTCGAGCTGATAATTAAAACTTCATGACTACTCTGAGTAGAGATTTTCACTAACTTCAACGAAATTATCACCTATTATTTCAGCTGAAGTCGAGTAGGAGGGTGAACTATACTTTTTGGCAGTTGATATAAATTTCCTATTTCGTTGGGCGGTATAATTCGAAATCTATAGCCTAATTTTTTTTTCTTTTAAGCTTACGATCACAGGGTCATTGTCACAATTATACAGGTGTTTCCGTAAGAGCGTGCCAAATTTAACAGGACACAGAGGATGGACCACTGGAACATTTCAGGTAGGGAACCTGGGGGGGAGAAGCCAGCTTAAGGATATAATAATACAGTGTACTTTTTTATTTATATCAGTTACAGTGAACTGTAAATACCATTAACGACACAATGAACGTACCATTTGTACTGTGCTGAAACTGACGGCCATCAACTTCAAGCATGACATCGGCTAACGAGATTCTTTAGCACCCTGACAAATATTTTCGGTGTGGTCCTCGTGTTGCCAGGTTCCACGTGTCTTCTTTCCAATGAACCAGTATCCTGCATTCGTCCATCGAGGGAAATAAACACTCCTCGTGACGGATGATGCGTTTTAGGAATTCGTTTCCTGTACAGCCTCTCAGCAATGATGTCATTGCAACATACTTTCCCATACACAAGTTGCATGTCAGTGAGTTCCACGAAACTGCATCGTTACTGCTCTATCTTACTGTACTGTATGTCTCTGAACAGCAGGGAGTAATGAATGGGTCCGTTGTTGATTCATAACACGTTCTATCATGGGACAACGTAAATACGATGCAACAGAGCCATCTTATGGACAAGAAAAGTAAACAAAACCTTGACTTCCTAGTAATCAGGCTCATAAACTTTAGGCATGTTAGTTGTAAATAAGCTGGAAAACAGTAATGCTAGACAAAGCAGTAAAAAAATTTACTTCCATATCTCCTTAAGCTGGCTTCTCCGACCCCTGGCTCCCTACCTCAAATTGTTCAGTGCAGCATTCTGTACGTCCTGCTACAGTTTTGCACGGCCTTACGGAAACACCCTGTATAGGGCGTGAGTGTATTAAAAAGTCTGTGCTTCTACAACGTGAATATGGCACACTAGGTACACTCTGTCGTGAGTTGATTTGCTACCAGAACTTCCCTTGTCCCTACGGTAAAAATATTTCTTAAAATACTAGGCCAACGACGACGTATCCCCTAGTAAAACTACTCTATTCCTAGCGATAAAAAGGGAACCCAAACGAATAAACGTAAAGTTGTAATTTTAGAGTAAAGTGCGCGCAACTCTAATATTTAACGCTCGGAGGAAACAAGAGCACGCGCCGGTCTAATTACGTCTGGAAAGGCTCGTATCGTTCTGTCCACGGTCTGCTGTGCACAGAGTACGTAATTAACAGGCTCGCAGGCTGCCGACATGAATGTTTTGCATGTGGGCCGCGCGACTAACAATGCATGCAGACGGGCCGCCGCAGGCCAGATGCAAATGGCCTGCATACAGCCGTCTGGCTCTGAGTTATGACCGGCCGGGGCCTAACTGCCACCCGCCACCCTAACCAGATTGCTGTGCGGTCGCGTTCGGTTGACCAGGCTGCTCCTGTGACAATAGCTCGCCTATCAAGAGCTCTGCTACTGAAATGGTTTGTAGTTGTCCGGCACTGATTCTACCTCGCAAGAAATCCTTATATCGGCTCACAAGCTGAGTTCCTGATGTTCACAGTGGCGTGTGCTAATGGCAGGACATCATTCAGGCTAAATGTGGAGGTGTTTTTGTATTCAGAACACCTACAGGTAATAAAATGGTGCCCCTGAAACGTCTGCTATCTTCTCCCAGTGGCGAACGACAGGGGAAACTTTTTGTGTAAGACCTCGTACACAATGGTGAGGAGAGGCGGACTGCAGCGTGGTGCATCAACTGCCGTCGTAGGAGAGCTGGACAGGAGCAGAAATGATAAGCGAAGAAATTAACATGGTAAACAAAAGATTTGCTTAACTTGTGCTTTTCCAAGAGTATGTAGACCTTCTGTAGCACAGGATCAAACAACCAACCGGTTGCACATAAATGGTAGGTACATTGATCTACTTTCGAGACCTACTAGGGGTGTCTTCATCAGAATGAAATGTTGCTAAATCGTAAAATTACATTGCAAGAAAGCAACAGAACTGATCTGGAGCAGCTTGCTCAAGTCAAAAGACTGTATGAACACTCACTACAACTAATGCAGCAAGAAACAGACTCCAGCTATCACAATGTTAATATGAATGAGGCTCCCTAACGAAAGCACGAATAATGGTGACATAACATTGAGATTTCTAGTACAAGTGGGATGAGTGGCTGCTGCTGGCCATCCAACATTGTGACAGCAGGGGTCGCTTTTGGTACGGGGCACTGGAGACATGGCTCAACGAGTGTGCGCCACTTGGTCTGGCAGATCCCATATGGTGGCTATCAGTTTTAGAACGAAACTGACAACTTGATATGCCAGCGCTACTGGAAGTGTGGCCCAGCTAGTATGCATCATTAGGTCTGGCAGATCCCACATGACAGCTATTAGCATCAGAAGGAAACTGGCTATTCCATTGCCAACTTGGTATGCCAGTGTTGCTGAAGGTGTGGCTCAGCTAGTGTGCATCATTTGGCCTGGCAGATCCCACATGATGGGTATCGGCATCAGAAGGAAAGTTGGTGTTCCATTGCCAACTTGGTATGCCAGTGTTGCTGAAGGTGTGGCTCAGCTAGGGAGCATCATTGGGTCTGGCAGATCCCACATGTCGGCTATCAGCGCCGGAAGGAAACTGGCTATTCCATTGCCAACTTGATACGCCAGTAATGCTGGAGGTGCAGCTCAGAAGGTGCACACCATTGGACCCACCAGATCCTGCATGACTGCTATCAGTGTAGAAGGTTGCCAACTTGATATGCCAGTGGGATGGTGTCCAGGCACGATATCACATAAATATCTGTTCGATTATGTGCCTCCAGTTGTTCACCTACTGGGTACCGTAGACGACATGTATTTCAGCCAAGGTAAGCTGACTGGATATAATATTAGTCATATCCTCAAAAGGGCAAATTGGTGGCTCTGGAGTGTGTAGAACTGGTAGCAGGCATTCGTGTGAATCTGCATCACTGACATACCAGAGGTGGACAAAACAGTGGGAACACCAAAAACAGAAAACATTACCACAGCTTCCAGTTGTCTCGGAATGGATAAATTCAGTTCCTGTATGTATTTCAAGGAAATATTATACCATTATTACTGAAAAATAGTGGCAAGTCCAGATAACGATGATCGAGGTGGACTCTCCAAAGTAGACCACAAAGGCTCAATAATATTATTGGTTAGAGGAGCTGCAAAACATCATCCTCGTACCCAGGAAACCAGTCTTCGACGATTTGAGCTGTGTTAACAGGACGCTGTCGTCTTGGAAGGCAATATCACCATTAGGGAACCAATATTTTAGCATGGTATGGACATTATCAGCCAAAATGGTCACATAATACTCCCAGAGTAACAAAGGGGCTCACGGAATACATCGTTAAGGCTGTTCGTATCATCACGAACTCCCCCCCCCCCCTCCTCCCACCGAGCGAGGTGGCGCAGTGGTTAGCACACTGGACTCGCATTCGGGAGGACGACGGCTCAATCCCGCGTCCTGCCATCCTGATTTAGGTTTTCCGTGATTTCCCTAAATCGTTCCGGGCAAATGCCAGGATGGTTCCTTTGAAAGGGCACGGCCGACTTCCTTCCCCGTCCTTCCCTACTCCGATGAGACCAATGAACTCATTGTCTAGTCTCCCCTCCCCCCCCCCCAAACAACCCAACCCCAACCCCCCCCCCCCTCACCGCCGCCATGTTTCACTATCAGCAACAAGCAGTCTTCACCAGGGGCCTCGCCTGGGAAGGCTTGCGCCAGACGTAAATTCGACCAGAAGTTGGAACAGTGTGAACAGACCCTCCTCCGACAAAATGACTTTCTTCCATTGCTCTGTTGTCAAGCTTTTATGGTTTTGGCACCATGGTTTCCTGCTACGGGCGTTTGCATTACTGTGGTTTCGGAATTCCAACTCACCCCGCAACTTGACATTATGGAACTCCCTTCGTGTTGTTTTGGTGTTGACAGGGTTCGCGTGTGCGACATTCAGTTCTGAAGTGATTTTTGCAATTGTCGTCCCCTTATTTTTAGACAGAGTCTTCTTCAATGACGGTATATCATGGTAACTCAACGCACTCTTCCGTCAGCGCTGTGACCTAAGGGATGATGTTCTTCCTCTTCCGCTGCATGCGGTATAAATTTTCAGATCGGTGCCTCTTAAAAGATCAAACACTTTGGCTACTTGCCGACAGACCTACCGGCCATACTATCACCAACAATTTGTCCACGTTCGAATCCACTTAGCTACCGCATAATGCACGCACAACTACAGAGAACACTGTTCCAGCCACGACAAACACTTGTAACGTATTAACGGCGTAGCACAGGTGCCGTTCATAGCCAAACACAACGGGACCACCTGCAGGTTGGGCTAGCGTCTGTATTTACATTCAAGCAGGCATTTTTCGTCGTGTTTCCGTCCTTTTGTGCCCGTCCCCCTTCCCCCTCGCCAGTGAGTCGTGGCGTTGAAGTGATGCGTATGTACCAACTGCCTGTAAGGAATCAGCGAAGAAAGGTGGATCGAAAAGGAAAGGTGTCAGAATAATAGGAAGGAGCTACTATCACAACACCGTGAAAGGAGTTGTCCAGTTTGTTGGTGTGTCAAATGTGAAGCGTCCAACGTAAAAGCGGCTCACTCACAGAGATATAACAAGTCGCAAAAAGATCCTGTCCGACAGTGCCCACAGACGAGTGTTACGCCTTGTGAATGACAATCAGTTTCAAACCCGACAGGTACTGGTGCTGGCAGTGAATGTAGAGCCATCTCAGTCAGTTTCGGAGTAAACATTGCGGAGGGAAGTGCATGAATTCAGTTGACATTTGGAGTCGAGTACCTCGCGAAAGATTATAGCTCACAGCATCACGTACACGTCTATGACTTCAGTGGGCTGCAAAAGACAGATATTGGAAGCGCCTGAAGAGTCGCGAATTTTCCCCTTTCCAAATCATGCAAGGCATCGAATGTACAGAAGGCCAAATGGTGATGCTTAGGATGTTTTCCTTATCATGAGCTGTTCCTTGAACATGGCCGGCCGCTGTGACCGAGCGGTTCTACATCTACATCTACATTTATACTCCGCAAGCCACCCAACGGTGTGTGGCTGAGGGCACTTTACGTGCCACTGTCATTACCTCCCTTTTCTGTTCCAGTCGCATATGGTTCGCGGGAAGAACGACTGTCTGAAAGCCTCCGCTCGCTCGAATCTCTCTAATTTTACATTCGTGATCTCCTCGGGAGGTATAAGTAGGGGGAAGCAATATATTCGATACCTCATCCAGAAACGCACCCTCTCGAAACCTGGCGAGCAAGCTACACCGCGATGCAGAGCTCCTCTCTTGCAGAGTCTGCCACTTGAGTTTGCTAAACATCTCCGTAACGCTATCACGGTTACCAAATAACCCTGTGACGAAACGCGCCGCTCTTCTTTGGATCTTCTTTGTTTCCTCCGTCAACGCGATGTGGTACGGATCCCACACTGACGAGCAATACTCAAGTATAGGTCGAACGAGTGTTTTGTAAGCCACCTCCTTTGTTGATGGACTACATTTTCTAAGGACTCTCCCAATGAATCTCAACCTGGCACTCGCCTTACCAACAATTAATTGTATATGATCATTCCACTTCAAATCGTTCCGCACGCATACTCCCAGATATTTTACAGAAGTAACTGCTACCAGTGTTCGTTCCGCTATCATATAATCATACAATAAAGGATCCTTCTTTCTATGTATTCGCAATACATTACATTTGTCTGTGTTAAGGGTCAGTTGCCACTCTCTGCACCAAGTGCCTATCCGCTGCAGATCTTCCTGCATTTCGCTACAATTTTCTAATGCTGCAACTTCTCTGTATACTACAGCATCATCCGGGAAAAGCCGCATGGAACTTCTGACACTATCTACTAGGTCATTTATATATATTGTGAAAAGCAATGGTCCCATAACGCTCCCCTGTGGCACGCCAGAGGTTACTTTAACGTCTGTAGACGTCTCTCCATTGATAACAACATGCTGTGTTCTGTTGTCTAAAAACTCTTCAATCCAGCCACACAGCTGGTCTGATATTCCGTAGGCTCTTACTTTGTTTATCAGGCGACAGTGCGGAACTGTATCGAACGCCTTCCGGGTTCTAAGTGCTTCAGTCCGGAACCGCGCTGCTGCTACGGTCGCAGGTTCGAATCCTGCCTCGGGCATGGATATGTGTGATGTTAGGTTTAAGTAGTTCTAAGTCAAGGGGACTGATGACCTCAGATGTTAAGTCCCATAGTTCGTAGACCCATTTTTGAAACTTGAACATGAACCAGGATGTTTGTTTCATCATACATAGTAACCATGTGTTGCCTTTACTCTTCGTCTTCATGACGAGCATGCTGTGGACAATCCCATCATCCAGGATGACGACAGCTGTGTTCATAGGGTTGCACTCATCCGTTCCTGGATTTACTAACATTCAGGCATCTTACCGCAACCCACAGAAAACCGTAGGACTATCTGATCAGTGGCTGATACGTAACAGCAATTTCTCCACAATTTCGTAGCCCACGGGAGTGGAGTGGCTTCAGCTGGGTGTTGAATATCTCACCATCTTTTCGAGTGTCTTCCTTGCCGATTTCAGACAACAGACGATGTTCCACCCTATTAGCACTGCCGGAGGTTGTTAATAGTTTTTCCAGTGTTGTTATTGGACATAATATGTTAGTTCTTATTAAATTGAAGCCACTAACCTGTAAACACCCAGCGTATAGTCATATTCACAAACAAATTACACACGAAAAGTCTGTAAACTAGTTCGTAACATATCATTTACATCAAACTCGTGAAAATGATCTACGGAAAATGTAACAGGCCAACGAAGAACTAAAAGGCGTGACAACCAAATGGATTAATTACTGATTTACTAAAATGTGGTGGCCTTCTTTTAAAGCTGATGTTCTCCCACGTAGGGAAGAAATTTTCATAGGCAGCTCTTGTAAAAAACAGCTGGTAACGCACGAAACAAATCAATTCTAAAAAACATCGCAGATAAATAATTGTGAAATTACCTTAGTACTAGTTTACTTGATTCAGCTTACAAGATTTAGAGAAGGATTGTCAACAACCGATTCCAAGAGATACGGAGACAGTCCTCGCTGGAGATATAAGCGGTTTAAGAAAATGCTGCTTCTATACTGGGGGTCTGCTCTTGAGAAAGCTATACATATATAGGAAACTGAATCAATTTTGCAGTTTTAGGTATGGTTTACAGGAAATTTCGAATTAATAATTTGAAGGCAGCGGTATATCACCAGCATCTCACTAGAGTATCTCGAACTCTCTACAACAACAGTATTGGCAGTAAATAGTGCCCATGGTTTTACAGAATCTGTCCAGAGGAACAGAGGAGCTAGAAAGGGTTGCAGTTTGCCAGGGACATTAATTTAACACCTATCTGGACTACATGACGTTCTTTCAGTGGTTACTCTTTGTCGAGAATCCACCTAAATTGCTTCCAGTTCGCTGACAACATAACGATCACGTAGGAAACACAAACTTAAGATATCAACATAAGGGTCAAAGGTCTTGACGTTCAGACAGAAGCAATCCACCTTCGTTTGAAAAAGTAAAACTCAAAGAGATCATGAATTTTACAAGGGAATGCCAGTTTCTGTCATATTCTGTGAGTATGAGAACTGAATTCTCTCATGAAGGATCAACGAAGAATGTAGTCATTCGATATGAGACTCCCATAAATACTTTTAGTGTGTCCACCTTGTTTTGTGTCTGCAGCGAAGCCACTCGGCGCGAATCGTATGTATTTTTCTTAAATGGGGGAGATCTGGCAACTCCACAGCGATAGAATGGAACATTTGAGATACCACAAATAAAAACCGCTATACAAGCCTACCATGAAGAGAGATCAGAGAGGCCCGAGGAAATGATGGGTTTCTCAATAAGTGGAAAGTCACATGGAGCCAGAACAGACTGCCTTAGCTGTGCAAATTTAACGCTGCTGCTCACTCCAAAATACATTCAAAATTAATAATGTGACGCAAATTACTGAGCTGGTGATTATAATGGCGTAAGAACCATAGCTTAACACCACAAGCCAGTGACGGAGGCAGCAATATCAAAGATAAAACTACAAATGTTAACTTAGTTTGCAGGGTGTGTTAGTCCAGAGCGTTTCCTGAAGCAACTAGACACAAAGAACTTTTTTTTTTGCACTAGACGATAGTCATACAGTCCAGTCGGTCTCCAGCAACTCGCTGCAATAGAATGAGGAAATTTTTGGATAATTAATTTAGATTAATTTTTCAATATTACAATAGTTCTAGATTTTTTGATATTGTACATCCTTTGATTTGTAATCTCTCACTGAAAAATCGTATTTTTTGTTACAAAACTGCAGAAATATAGCTAAAAATTTGAAATTGGCGCATTAATTTTGATCATCTGGACTGTCATTAATTATTCCGCTAATGTCAACCTTCAACAATCGCCCACATCAATTCAGTAATATAACATTGTTCTGAACTAGTAATAAATTTTAGTTTTTAGAAAACTATCAAACATTATATGAGACTTTCAACTTCATATTATATAACCAATGAAGTGCACCACTGTAGTTTTGTGCCTGATGATATTAGCATTACCTTTTACGAAATAGTTAAAAAGAAAACTGAAAACTTCGGAGAGGCACTCATAAATGGCAAATCTGATCGAAACCATACGAAAATGACAAATATCCAAAAATCCATAAGTCCAGAATGCTGTAAATTGAGAAATACGAGCCGGCCGCGGTGGCCGTGCGGTTCTAGGCACTTCAGTCCGGAACCGCAGTACTGCTACGGTCACACGTTCGAATCCTGCCTCGGGCATGGATGTGTGTGATGTCCTTAGGTTAGTTAGCTTTAAGTAGTTCTAAGTTCTAGGGGACTGATGACCTAAGATGTTAAGTCCCATAGTGCTCAGAGCCATTTGAACCATTTTTCTGAGAAATACGTAAATGTGGGATGCTGCACTAAAATACGGTTCAAAATGGTTCAAATGGCTCTGGGCACCATGGGACTTAATTTCTGACGTCATCAGTCCCCTAGAACTGAGAACTGCTTAAACCTAACTAACCTAAAGACATCACACACATCCATCCCCGAGGCTGGATTCGAACCTGCGACCTTAGCGGTCGCGAGGTTCCAGACTGTTGCACCTAGAACCGCTCGGCCACTCTGGGCGGCACTAAAATATGGTATCAGATATTTCAGTACGTACTATCTGTGGGAATTACGTTTCACTTTGTGTTGCACTATCTGTGGTAATTACGTTTCACTTTGTGTTCCAAGCAGTACGCATCGATTCTGCCATGGCCATCGACTAAGGGCACACGCGCGGTTTCTCGAGCTGCAAGAGACCCGACAGAAATACACTCCTGGAAATTGAAATAAGAACACCGTGAATTCATTGTCCCAGGAAGGGGAAACTTTATTGACACATTCCTGGGGTCAGATACATCACATGATCACACTGACAGAACCACAGGCACATAGACACAGGCAACAGAGCATGCACAATGTCGGCACTAGTACAGTGTATATCCACCTTTCGCAGCAATGCAGGCTGCTATTCTCCCATGGAGACGATCGTAGAGATGCTGGATGTAGTCCTGTGGAACGGCTTGCCATGCCGTTTCCACCTGGCGCCTCAGTTGGACCAGCGTTCGTGCTGGACGTGCAGACCGCGTGAGACGACGCTTCATCCAGTCCCAAACATGCTCAATGGGGGACAGATCCGGAGATCTTGCTGGCCAGGGTTGTTGACTTACACCTTCTAGAGCACGTTGGGTGGCACGGGATACATGCGGACGTGCATTGTCCTGTTGGAACAGCAAGTTCCCTTTCCGGTCTAGGAATGGTAGAACGATGGGTTCGATGACGGTTTGGATGTACCGTGCACTATTCAGTGTCCCCTCGACGACCACCAGTGGTGTACGGCCACTGTAGGAGATCGCTCCCCACACCATGATGCCGGGTGTTGGCCCTCTGTGCCTCGGTCGTATGCAGTCCTGATTATGGCGCTCACCTGCACGGCGCCAAACACGCATACGACCATCATTGGCACCAAGGCAGAAGCGACTCTCATCGCTGAAGACGACACGTTTCCATTCGTCCCTCCATTCACGCCTGTCGCGACACCACTGGAGGCGGGCTGCACGATGTTGGGGCGTGAGCGGAAGACGGCCTAACGGTGTGCGGGACCGTAGCCCAGCTTCATGGAGACGGTTGCGAATGGTCCTCGCCGATACCCCAGGAGCAACAGTGTCCCTAATTTGCTGGGAAGTGGCGGTGCGGTCCCCTACGGCACTGCGTAGGATCCTACGGTCTTGGCGTGCATCCGTGCGTCGCTGCGGTCCGGTCCCAGGTCGACGGGCACGTGCACCTTCCGCCGACCACTGGCGACAACATCGATGTACTGTGGAGACCTCACGCCCCACGTGTTGAGCAATTCGGCGGCACGTCCATCCGGCCTCCCGCATGCCCACTATACGCCCTCGCTCAAAGTCCGTCAACTGCACATACGGTTCACGTCCACGCTGTCGCGGCATGCTACCAGTGTTAAAGACTGCGATGGAGCTCCGTATGCCACGGCAAACTGGCTGACACTGGCGGCGGCGGTGCACAAATGCTGCGCAGCTAGCGCCATTCGACGGCCAACACCGCGGTTCCTGGTGTGTCCGCTGTGCCGTGCGTGTGATCATTGCTTGTACAGCCCTCTCGCAGTGTCCGGAGCAAGTATGGTGGGTCTGACACACCGGTGTCAATGTGTTATTTTTTCCATTTCCAGGAGTGTAGGACCGCAGCGTCTCAGTGAGGGCGGGCACAGAGCGCTGGAATCCACGCCACTGCTGCAGACGCGGGGCGTGTCTTGAACGTGGCGTGCAGCACAGTGCACTACTAGCCTGTTTCTCTGCAGGAATTCTAGCTGCCTGAGTGATCAGACGAGCAGTTTTATCGCGGAGTTCACAACAATAACGTCTCAGTGTCGCTGTGCAGTGTACGTTATATGGACTGGTAGCAGTATACAGGGTGTTACAAAAAGGTACGACCAAACTTTCAGGAAACATTCACACGCAAATAAAGAAAAGATATTATGTGGACATGTGTCCGGAAAAGCTTAATTTCCATGTTAGAGCTCATTTTAGTTTCGTCAGTATGTACTACACAACCTGATCAAATTGTAAATTTTCAGAATCACCATGTGTGGGTTGACGAGAATCCGCACGCAATTGTACAAACACGTCATCAACACAGATTTTCTGTGAACGTTTGGGCAGACATTGTTGGTGATGTCTTGATTGGGCCCCATGTTCTTCCACCTACGCTCAATGGAGCACGTTATCACGATTTCATACGGGATACTCTACGTGTGCTACTAGAACATGTGCCTTTACAAGTACGACACAACATGTGGTTCATGCACGATGGAGCTCCTGCACATTTCAGTCGAAGTGTTCGTACGCTTCTCAACAACAGATTCGATGACCGATGGGTTGGTAGAGGCGGACCAATTCCATGGCCTCCACGCTCTCCTGACCTCAACCCTCTTGACTTTCATTTATGGAGGCATTTGAAATCTCTTGTCTACGCAACCCCGGTACCAAATGTAGAGAATCTTCGTGCTCGTATTGTGGACGGCTGTGATACAATACGCCATTCTCCAGGGCTGCATCAGCGCATCAGGGATTCCATGCGACGGAGGGTGGATGCATGTATCCTCGCTAACGGAGGACATTTTGAACATTTCCTGTAACAAAGTGTTTGAAGTCACGCTGGTACGTTCTGTTGCTGTGTGTTTCCATTCCGTGATTAACGTGATTTGAAGAGAAGTAATAAAATGAGCTGTAACATGGAAAGTAAGCGTTTCCGGACACATGTCCACATAACATATCTTCTTTCTTTGTGTGTGAGGAATTTTTCCTGAAAGTTTGGCCGTACCTTTTTGTAACACCCTGTATACACACATCAAAACAAGGTTTGCATCATCCCGGTTCCCAGAACTCCTGAAGATAGACGTTGACTGTGGACATCGTATCACAACACAGAGACGTCACTAAACCCGGCCAAAGATGTAAACAACCATGCGTTAGCAACACCTATTAGACGGAGGGTCTCCGACAGCCGATCATTTCCAGTCATTGCACCAGGAAGGAGGTACACGGCTCATTTTGTCTGTAGTTCAACCACGCCTAGACGGTCAGTACCGCGGTTCGATCGCGTCTGCATTTTTACTTTGTGCCAGGAAGGGTTCTCAACAAGGGAAGCGTCCAGGCGTCTCTGAGGGAATCAGAGCGATGTTGTTCGGACTTGGAGGAGATACAAAGAGGCAGGAACTGTCAACGACATGCCTCGCTCAGGCCGCCAAAGGGCTGCTACTGCAGTGGATGACCGCTACCTACGGATTATGGCTGGGAGAAACTCTGACAGCAACACCACCATGTTGAATAATGCTTTTCGTGCAGTCACAGGACGTAGTGTTACGAATCGAATTGTGCGCAATAGACAGCATGATGCGCAACTTTCCTCTCCACTTCCATCTTTGCAACCACGACACCATGCAGCGCGGTACAGATGGGCAAAAAAAAAAACGTGCCGAATGGACCGCTCAGGATTGGCATCACGTTCTCTTCACCGTTGAGTGTCGCATATGCCTTCAACCAGACAATCGTCGCAGATATGTTTGGAGGCAACCCGGTCAGGCTGAACGCCTTAGACACACTGTCCACCGAGTGCAGCAAGGTGAAGGTTCCCTGCTGTTTTGGGGTGGCATTACGTGGGGCCGACGAACACCGCTGGTGGTCATGCAAGGCGCCGTAACAGCTGTACGATACGTGAATGCTGTCATCCGACCTATAGTGTAACAATATCGGCAGCAGATTGGCGAGGCATTCGTCTTCATGGACAACAATTCGCGCCCCCAACGTGCACATCTTGTGAATGACTTCTGTCAGGATAACGACATCACTCGACTAGAGTGGCCAGCACGTTCTCCAGACATGAACCTTATCGAACATGCCTGGGATAGATTGAAAAGGGCTGTTTATGCACTACGTCACCTACCAACCACTCTGAGGGATCTACGTCGAATCGCCGTTGTGGAGTGGTACAATCTGGACCAACAGTGCCTTGACGAACTTGTGGATAGTATGCCACTACGAATACAGGCAAGCATCAACGCAAGAGGACGTGCTACTGTGTATTAGAGTTACCGGTGTGTACAGCAGTGTGGACCACCACCTCTGAAGGTATCGCTGTGTAGTGGTACAACATGCAATGTGTGGTTTTCATGAGCAACAAAAAGGGTGAAAGGGTGAAAATGATGTTTATGTTGATATCTATTCTAAATCCGGAACTCTCGGAACCGATGTGATGCAATACTTTTTTTGATGTGTATATACGATATCGAATGCCCAGACTACAAAAACAGAAGTGTGAAGACGGAGTATTGGCTAGAACTCACGATAGAATATGCTGGGGGAGAGCAGGAGAAATGGAATAAAGATAATAGGTATGAAAACTATAAGAAAAGTCTTATCTATCAGTTCAAAACCACGTAAATTTTTTTGAAGAATATGTTGCTGGAATGGAATACAACGCTTATTTATTTTTCAACGTAATCCCCCTCAAGTTCTCTGCCCTTATGTCAGCGCTGGACAAGCTTCTCAATTCCAAATGCAAAACATTCTTGTGTGCGTATTTGTAACTAGTTACTGTATGTACTACTGCCTATACTTCCTGATCGTCAGAGAACCTTGAGCCACGAAGAGCTTCTTTCAGTGGGTTGAAAATGTAGTAATCTGAAGGCGCTAGATCCTGGGAATACGGTGGTAGGTCAAGCAGACGAATCGCAGGTCTCCCTGCACACGTCCATGCCCGTTTCTTCCGTTTCTGATGTCAAATGATATGGATTCCATCTCGCACACACCTTATTGATAACAGTACGTGATGAACAGTATGGCGGCCTCATCCGACACTGAGATAAAATGATCAGCTCAGATGGTAGAGCACTTGCCCGCGAAAGGCAAAGGTCCCGAGTTCGAGTCTCGGTCCAGCACACAGTTTTAATCTGCCAGGAAGTTTCATATCAGCGCACACTCCACTGCAGAGTGAAAATCTCATTCTGGGATCATATGGTATTGTTGGCCGGGATGTTCCAGTTGGGTTCGGCCGCCAAGTGCATGTCTCATTTCAGTCGACGCCACATTGGACGACTTGCGGCCGACGACGTGGATGAAATGATGATGAGGACAACACAACAAAATCTCCCACCCGGGCACGTTGCCACCCAGCTACGCAGGCGGACATCCGAGACATGTTATTCGTTGGTGCAACGCCACTGACAGTAACAAGCCTGTCCACCTTTATCAACTCATCAACGCTCGCGATGTTGTTCTCCATGACTGCAAGGACAGAACGTCTTTGTTTGGCGAATCTTCAACTCTTGTTACACCCCGTTTGAACTTACCCTCCCTTCGTACACTTGTGTTCGATGCAGACAACTTTACCATATTGCACTGCCATTCGACGGTGAATTCCAATTGGTTTCAACCCTCCAGGTAATACGAGGTGCATTCAAGTTCTAAGGTCTCCGATTTTTTTCCTCCAGACTGGAAAGAGATAGAAACATGCGCATTGTTTTAAAATGAGGCCGCGTTCACTGTGAATACGTCCCAGAGATGGCAGCACTGTACGGAAGATGGAATTTTACCGCCAGCGGCGAGAATGAGAACTGTTTTAAATACTTAAAATGGCGACGTTTTCCTTACTTGAACAGCGTGCAGTCATTTGTTTTCTGAATTTGCGTGGTGTGAAACCAATTGAAATTCATCGACAGTTGAAGGAGACATGTGGTGATGGAGTTATGGATGTGTCGAAAATGCGTTCGTGGGTGCGACAGTTTAATGAAGGCAGAACATTGTGTGACAAGAAACCGAAACAACCTCGGGCTCGCACAAGCCGGTCTGACGACATGATCGAGAAAGTGGAGAGAATTGTTCTGGGGGATCGCCGAATGACTATTGAACAGATCGCCTCCAGAGTTGGCATTTCTGTGGGTTCTGTGCACACAATCCTGCATGACGACCTGAAAATGCGAAAAGTGTCATCCAGGTGGGTGCCACGAATGCTGACGGACGACCACACGGCTGCCCGTGTGGCATGTTGCCAAGCAATGTTGACGCGCAACGACAGCATGAATGGGACTTTCTTTTCGTCGGTTGTGACAATGGATGAGACGTGGATGTCATTTTTGAATCCAGAAACAAAGCGCCAGTCAGCTCAATGGAAGCACACAGATTCACCGCCACCAAAAAAATTTCGGGTAACCGCCAGTGCTGAAAAAATGATGGTGTCCATCCATGTTCTGGGACAGCGAGGGCGTAATCCTTACCCATTGCGTTCCAAAGGGCACTACGGTAACAGGTGCATCCTACGAAAATGTTTTGAAGAACAAATTCCTTCCTGCACTGCAACAAAAACGTCCGAGAAGGGCTGCGCATGTGCTGTTTCACCAAGACAACGCACCCGCACATCGAGCTAACGTTATGCAACAGTTTCTTCGTGATAACAACTTTGAAGTGATTCCTCATGCTCCGTACTCACCTGACCTGGCTCCTAGTGACTTTTGGCTTTTTCCAACAATGAAAGACACTCTCCGTGGCCGCACATTCACCAGCCGTGCTGCTATTGCCTCAGCGATTTTGAAGTGGTCAAAACAGACTCCTAAAGAAGCCTTCGCCGCTGCCATGGAATCATGGCGTCAGCGTTGTGAAAAATGTGTACGTCTGCAGGGCGATTACGTTGTGAAGTAACGCCAGTTTCATCGATTTCGGGTGAATAGTTAATTCGAAAAAAAATCGGAGGCCTTAGAACTTGAATGCACCTCGTAGAAATGTAATGACACTTCGCTGCCTCACAAGGCTGCCACCATCTTGTTTCATTGGTTCCCAGTATCCCATTCGCGAAACAATCGTGCCAGCCACAGCTAATAATAGTTCTAGGACACCACCAAAATAAAAGAAGCACCATCTTTGTCGAAATTTTATATTTTTACAACTGATTTATTGAATGGATATAGTATGTTCACCAGCAATTTCTTCTTCATATTCCGGTTAGGAAAACCATTTAAGAAATTCTTTCCCGTAATTGGAGCAGAAGTAGGCTGGAAAGTGGTCTGTGACGAACTTGCTGCTTGTGTTCCCTCTAGTTCCGCATTCAGACATAATTGTCACGACCACGCCACGGTGTCTTCAAAGTTGTAACCGTCAACAATCCTCACATAATTTTCAAGTACAGAAGATGCCGTAACTTTAATGTAAATAAATTCAACAGTTACATCTATCGATCGGTGCAAAATCTACCATTTACTTGCTAAAATGCTAAATGCTCATAAGAAGTTTCTACATAGGGAAAATGCCTCATCAGCCACAAATGCAGGGTGTCCATAATTAATGTTCCAGCTACAAGATGCAGTAGAAAGAGAACCACTACTCGGAACGTTGTAAGATTTGAAAGGTACATACCTGACGCAACGGGAAACGTCGTAGGAAAACATTGATCAGTAGATGGCGCTGTATACCCTTGGAGGACGCTGTGGACGGTTGAAGCCTATGTCAATACGCAGAGCTGCTGGATAGGGACAACGGAAAGTCCGCACACACATCAAGCGGTGCCATTTCATATTCTGCAAATGTGTCTGTGTGGTGCGTATTGAATGCATCGTTTATCGTAGGGCCATATTGTTTCGTGGAGATGAGTCCGGCGGGACTCGTTACATTTACCGTCATTGGTACACTCTATGAGAGTCTTTTGCGCACCAACGTCATTCTAAAGCCTAGTTTACACGACGACATTGGGTTGCGCCACTCGTTGTGTGCAATGAGTTGCACGCAAATGATTTCATATTTGACTGTAGACACGGCGAAACCAGTGTACACTTCATTGTCGTCGTTTTGTCGGTTCCTGAGTCGCGTCTCAAACCAAGAAATTCTTTTAATTATCTTATAATGTCACAAGAACTGTTCACGTTTCTTCTAAATAGAGTTAATTATGCGATAAGGAATAAAGATACTGTAATGCATGTACCACTGCCACCAGAACTGAAATTACATATCACATTGCGTGCATTACAATCGAGAACACTCGGTATGCTGTGAGACGCGGTTTTAGTTACTAATGCCGCTTTTTCATTAACACGAGTAATTATTAACATTAACAGCAACAGTTATTAACATTGAAAGCAGTAATTATTCGAACCAGGCCGCATTAAGAAGAGAATGGTTTGCAAACTACTCTCTTGAAGATAGATCTGTTCAGTTGCAATATTTCAAAATTCAAACATAATGTCAATGGGGAGCACTGCTGCGACGTTTTAAATAGATAAATATTGAATAAAGAATGCAGCTTCTTGATTTCTGTAGTCTTCCCTCCAATCAACAATATCCCTTAAAAAAAGAGTTGGCCAACATGAACGATGGGATTTTAGTCTTGTAGACGAGAGAATGCAATATGTTGCTTATTTTTGCAATCAGCATCACTGAAATCCCACAAACACCTATGCAAAGCATAGACCTCCAAAAAGCGAACATTATTCTCCGTTCCCCACTTCATATTTCAGTTTGTCTACACTCTGCGAACACACATAACCTCAAAACTCATGCAAGTAGTGTCGCCAAACTTGTAACACGCCAAAAGCGTTCAGTTTCACCGATGAGTTGCGCAAATGCGCGGCGCGCATGCGCAGTGGCTGGTAGCGCAGTTGCCTGCAACCTAGTGTCGTCGTGTAAACTAAGCTTTCGAGAGCTTGGATGTGTGGGTAAGATCATTTTTATGCAAGATGACGCTCCTCCGCACTTTGCATAGCCAGAGGCATTTCGGAAATGCTAGAATTACCAGACGTCATCTCCCTGCAGCCTGACAGTCCACACCACCTGATCTTAATCCGTCTGACTTCTGGTAATGGGTTTATGTGAAAGATGTTGTTTCAGGGCTCCAATTACGAACGTAACTCCACTGAAGGCACGCATCGCGCAATACATTCTGAACGTGACCCCCGAGGCTGACGGATCTGTTACAGCACATACTGCTTCTCGATTTCAACTTGTGACAGAAACCGGTGCACAGTTTGCTGAACATTTCTTGCACCAGTCTTGAGATAGGTGGAATCGAGTGTCATTTTGCTTATTATGCGATTTTTGGCTCAAGGACAATTAAAGACCTGTGATTTTGATTTTTATGCGGTTTTTGGCCTAGAGACAATAAAAAATCGGTTTTTCTTATTCGCTGTCATACAATATTGCCGTGGAGCGTGGGCTTACCTAACAGTGCCACAACTGTTGACTGCTGACTAGCGCAGTCATGCACATTAAGCAGTAGGATGGTGTAATGCGCAACTCAAACGGTAGCCACTGTAATGTGATTCATCTGTCATTTGTAGCCGACCCCATTTACCTTAAGACTCTTACAGTGCCATCTAGTAGTAAAATTTTCGCCGTTTTTTTTCTCAAAGCTCTAAGGAAAGCCACTTGCAATAGTGGACGAAACGCCAGACAATTTTATATACTCACCGTGCGGTCAACAGCCCAAAAGATTTTTATTCCCATTTTTTTTTATTCCATGACGTTTCTCTGTGCCTGAATAATATGCTGTTCAAATTTGATGTCATTCTGAGGAGTGGTTCTCTTTCTACAGCGTTTTGAAACTAGAACATTAATTAAGGAAATACCGTAATGTGGAAATGGAAGAGGTGTACATGAAGGGCAATTTGCAAGAGATTTCGACTGAGGCAAATAGAATATCTGTGCATAAGTCTTTTCCTCTAGCTCAATTGCTCTGAAAGAAATTAGAATGTCTTTCATGGCTATAGCCTTCCACATCGATGTATCTGAGACAATAATCGTAATTTGCCGCAGCTACTAAAACGCTGAGGAAAATCAACACCCAATCACCATATTTACCTTTTAACTGGCAGTTGGATAACAGATTTTCAACTGAATTAACGGACATTCGATAACACTCAAAAAATACATTGGGATATTACTTCAATCCCTAATGTGGGAGCCGCGCGGCTCCCCCCGTGGGAGGTTCGAATCTTCCCTCGGGCATGGGTGCATGTGTTGTCCTTTGTATAAGTTAGTTAAAATTAGATTAAGTAGTGTGTAAGCCTAGGGACCGATGACATCAGCAGTGTAGTCCCATGGTCCTTACCACAAATTTCCAATTTTCGTAACGTAGGAGAATGAACTTTCCCTTTACAGACGGGATGGATTCCACATTTGAATAACAGAAAAAATATCGCATCACCATATTTGTTTTTTAAATATCACTTTTCAGTATAGAACAGATTTACGTTGAATTAACGGACATTCGACAACACTCTATAAATATGTCGAAATATTCCTTCAGTCTGTGACGGTACGTCACATAAATATTGATATTTTTATCGGTTGTAAACCGTAATTAAGTATTTTATGAATATAATTAGTGTAAAAGATATAGTTAATGTTCTTGAAACAACTGATATGCAGCGTAATTAAAGAGTAGCATCTTTATTTAATGTCTATCAAAATAAAAAAGGATCAAAAGAGACGCGATTGTACGGCCGAGGAGGAAGGACGTATTTTGTGCACTGTTTTGTTTCGCTATACGGAAGGTAGGCATTGAGCGGCTACACATGTTTTGTGTAAGTTATTCGTATTTATTGCTAAAATAAACCTGTTGTTATTATTACAAAATGAATTTATTTGTAGTAGGTGTCACCTCAAATGCTCACAGTGGCTAATTATTTTTAATAAGCATTTTTTCAGTAATTTGCGCTGAGAGAAGCTCATCTTCCGATGCAGCCTCTGGTCGGCCATTACGCGCCGAAGTATTAATTTATTTTTCAGTGTTAACAGTAACTGTAAATGCGAGAGATTTCGTTATAAAAACCTTTTTAAATTGCAACAGATAATTTGCGCTAAAGCTCATGTGTTTTTAACTACACAGATTCCATGAGTTCGGTAAGTTTTATCTTGGCCGCTCCATGGCAACAATCTAAATTCTCTCGAGCCTTGCTTTGCAATCAATAAATAGAAATTAAGAAAATTACATTCAATTCATCTAATGGCAACTATATTTTAGTCATCACGTTCAAAATCTAAAGTTGGTACATGAATAACTGAGGCCCTTCAAGAAGCCGTTTCATATTTACTTATGAACGTAAGTAAAAGTGATAAGAAAAGACAATATCCCTGAGAGAAAGAAGCATGCTGATAAATTAAAAATAATATATATATATATATATATATATATATATATATATATATATATATATTGTATATGACGTAACAAATGCCACCGACGTCACAAGTCCCCACGCAGGTGAACGAACTTTTCCATTGCGCACTTCCCACGCAGTACAGGGCGGATTCTCCGTTTCATCCCCTGTCTTTGGCATCGACGAAGGTGATGACCGAGCAATAAACACAGTGCGAAAACTGAATTGCTCTCCAATGGAACAGTGTTCAGTATTGTTCTCGAGACGTTGCTTCTCCAGTCTGAATGTCCAACACCCGGCGCTTTTTCCTGCTAAGTGCGGCCGCCACACTTGCTGAAATTCGTGCCGCGTGTCTTGCAGCTCGAATTCTGCTCGGAGAGTCGCACGTGTGGCCGCGGCACAGGTTTAAATACGGGTCACAAAGGTCACCGCCGGCTGACGTAAGACCGGGCCTCATGCCGCAACCGGCTGTATGCGCTGCACCGCCATATCCCTCCACCCACTGTGCGCCTGTGTCGTTTTACTTGTGCTGCACTCCCACACACGGTGTGTGGTATTCACACTCACGGCTGCGCCAAGTGCTTTGATCTCGCGGCGCTGTCGCAGCAAAGGTTTCGGCGTTAGCTTCACAAAGCAACTGTCTACGTGGGCGCGATCCGACACCAGTGAATGGAGAAATTAATACCAGTAGCGGCTTTGTTTTTAATTTTAATTCCGTACGTAAAGGATCGCGCAAGTGTATATGCGAGTGGAAACTGACTGTTGTGCTTTGATTCATATATTTACAACTTTGCAAACGTCTGATTACTTTACAAAGGAGTTAATGTATCAAAAATTTTGACGTTAAGCACAAAAGCGAGAAAAAGTTTAGATAAGGTTTGAAATTGTTCTCCAAGTTTATTGTAAGTCATGAAGGGCTCTCATTGTGAAATACTGGCTAAATATACAGGGTTATTACAAATGATTGAAGCGATTTCAGAGCTCTACAATAACTTTATTATTTGAGATATTTTCACAATGCTTTGCACACACATACAAAAACTCAAAAAGTTTTCTTAGGCATTCACAAATGTTCGATATGTGCCCCTTTAGTGATTCGGCAGACATCAAGCCGATAATCAAGTTCCTCCCACACTCGGCGCAGCATGTCCCCATCAATGAGTTCGAAAGCATCGTTGATGCGAGCTCGCAGTTCTGGCACGTTTCTTGGTAGAGGAGGTTTAAACACTGAATCTTTCACATAACCCCACAGTAAGAAATCGCATGGGGTTAAGTCGGGAGAGCGTGGAGGCCATGACATGAATTGCTGATCCTGATCTCCACCACGACCGATCCATCGGTTTTCCAATCTCCTGTTTAAGAAATGCCGAACATTAAGATGGAAGTGCGGTGGAGCACCATCCTGTTGAATGATGAAGTCGGCGCTGTCGGTCTCCAGTTGTGGCATGAGCCAATTTTCCGGCATGTCCAGATAGACGTGTCCTGTAACGTTTTTTTCATAGAAGAAAAAGGGGCCGTAAACTTTAAACCGTGAGATTGCACAAAACACTTTAACTTTTGGTGAATTGCGAATTTGCTGCACGAATGCGTGAGGATTCTCTACCGCCCAGATTCGCACATTGTGTCTGTTCACTTCACCATTAAGAAAAAATGTTGCTTTGTCACTGAAAACAAGTTTCGCACTGAACGCATCCTCTTCCATGAGCTGTTACAACCGCGCCGAAAATTCAAAGCGTTTGACTTTGTCATCGGGTGTCAGGGCTTTTAGCAATTGTAAACGGTAAGGCTTCTGCTTTAGCCTTTTCCGTAAGATTTTCCAAACCGTCGGCTGTGGTACGTTTAGCTCCCTGCTTGCTTTATTCGTCGACTTCCGCGGGCTACGCGTGAAACTTGCCCGCACGCGTTCAACCGTTTCTTGGCTCACTGCAGGCCGACCCGTTGATTTCCCCTTACAGAGGCATCCAGAAGCTTTAAACTGCGCATACCATCGCCGAATGGAGTTAGCAGTTGGTGGATCTTTGTTGAACTTCGTCCTGAAGTTTCGTTGCACTGTTATGACTGACTGATGTGAGTGCATTTCAAGCACGACATACGATTTCTCGGCTCCTGTGCCATTTTGTCTCACTGCGCTCTCGAGCGCTTTGACGGCAGAAACCTGAAGTGCGGCTTCAGCCGAATAAAACTTTATGAGTTTTTCTACGTATCTGTAGTGTGTCGTGACCATATGTCAATGAATGGAGCTACAGTGAATTTATGAAATCGCTTCAATCATTTGTAATAGCCCTATACGTGCTTTGCCCAGAAAGTAATACACCGCATTTTTTTCTCTCAGCCGAAAACAATGCTACGAATGCGAAACGTTGTTGCCCAGAAAGTAATGCACCGCATTTTTTTCTCTCAGCCGAAAACAATGCTACGAATGCGAAACGTTGTTGCCCAGAAAGTAATGCACCGCATTTTTTTTCTCTCAGCCGAAAACAATGCTACGAATGCGAAACGTTACGTATGTATTACTTGTAGTCTCCTGACTGAGCGCGCCCAAGTTTCGGTCATTTCTGACAGATAGCGTAGCTGCTGGACAGTTTCAAAATGGCGTCTGTAGATGGTGTACACTTCGACCATAAATGTAGTAGACTGGACCTGACGTCATTTTCGTGACTCCAACATCTCTGGGCCGAAGTAACGTGGATGTTGGCAAAAATGGTTGTTTCGTATTACGCTTATGGCTGTACTCAGCGTTTTGTCGGGGGAAATAGCATTACATTTCACCTGTAAGTGTTTCTATGATAGCGCAGATGCGTTTATTGAAATCTGCTGAAGTGACTTTTATATGTTTTTTGCACTTGAAATAGAATATCACGTAAATTAAAGTGTTGAAAGTGATGCCTGTAAAGTCAGACTCATTTTGGAAAGTATCTGTGATAATTCGGTTACAGAAGTAAGCATAACTGTTTCTCGTTCCTACTCATAGGTTCCCTAAGGATGAAAACCGAAGGCACGAAGGCAGCTTTGGATACAGGCCCTGAAGCGGAAAAACTTTAAGCCATCGGCGCATACCCGCCTTTGCTCGAAGCAGTTCGAGGAGAAGTGTTTTGATAGGTTAGTTGTTATTTACAATGTATATTTATAATTTATATTTACACTGTCATTTTTAAACCTGATGTTTTTATAGGGCTAAGACTGGAGGGAATTGGGTAAGTAGTGATGCTCCCGACACTTTTTGATTTTCCGGAGCACGTGAAATCGAAGAGGCCTAAGCTCCGTAAATCACACACTAGAAGGCGTTCGTTAGATGATGCCTCGTCTTCTGAAATCTGTGCTTCCAATGCCTGTAAGTCTGAAGGTTGTTAGAATGTGTTGACATAATTCCCGTATCCTATTTTCTTTTATAAGTGACTAGAGCTCAAAACGCGGCGAATCCAATGTTTAAAGTTTTGACACGAGCCCACTCTTACTGTTTAAAAGAATTTTAAAGGCATTTTACTTTAATTGATAGTATATGGTAATTTAGTCCGCGGCCCACCAGAGTGGCGTTCGATGTATTTGTTAGATTTTATAAATGGTACTGTGAACAAATCCAGGTCAAATGTAGTTCTGGCATAATTTTTCGCAAATACAGTAATTTTTGTTGGAAGCGTTCGGCAGTCAATTGAGAAATGTGGGGAAAATACGATACAAACATAGGATGGCAGACCGCTGATTTGAAATCCCGCCACGTTTTCCCAACAGTCACTTGGTTTATGTTGGAGCCACACCAGCCCTATAGCGTCTGCACAGCAAGGCCAGTCTACCAGTATCTATGGTCGAAGGGTGCACATTACAAGCAACGTGCCGTCATTAATTTCTCACTGCAGGGAAAGGAATTGTGAGGAATCTTTACAAACGCTTGAGCATCAGCTGTCAACAGAAGTACAGTTAGTCGCTGGAGACGAAGGGTGAGGACATTAGAAGGCAGTTCGACGGAGGTCCACGATCTGCAGCGGTCGGGAAGACCTCCCACGGCTGTCACATCTCGCATGTTGCAGCAAGCTGATGTTGTCAGTTTATTCGCGAGGAGAGACGCATTACGACTCGGCATTTGGCGCTGCATCTGTCAATCATCAAAGGAAGTGTGGATGCAATTATCAACACTCATGGATTTTCAAAAGTGTGTGCAAAATGGGTCCCGGGGTGTCTAACGGTAGATCACAAATCGCACGGAAAAATATATTTGTCTTGATTTGTTGCAACGCTTTTGCAGCTGAGTGGGAGGCCTTCTTGTCCCGGATTGTGACAAGTGACGAACCTGGGTTCACCATTTTGAGCCGTAACAAAACGACAGTCAATGGAAATGCCTGTCCCACTCCCCGCAGAAGAAAAAAATCAAAGCAACAGCTTCCGCTGGCAAGGTCAGAATCACCGTGTTCTGGGACTGCGAAGGTGTGATTCTCATTGATGTGATGCCAAGAGGCGTTACCATTATTCAGAAGCAACTGTCAACACATTAACAAGACGCGCATCCGTCGACTTCAGCCAGGAAATGTTTTGCTGCAACACGATAATGTCCGGCCCCACACATGTCTGATGACTGTTGAACACATCGCAAAACATGGTTGGGCAGTGATACCTCATCCACCCTACAGTGCTGACCTGGCCCCCTCGGACTTTCACTTATTTGGTCCATTAAAGAATGCCATTCGTGTTTCAAATGGCTCTGAGCACTATGGGACTTAACATCTGAGGTCATCAGTCCCCTAGAACTTAGAACTACTTAAACCTAACTAACCTAAGGACATCACACACAACCACGCCCGAGGCAGGATTCGAACCTGCGACCGTAGAGGTCACACGGTTCCAGACTGAAGAGCTAGAACCGCTCGGCCACTCCGGTCGGCGCCATTCGTGGGGGACATTTTGATGAAAATAGGGCGGGTAGATAAAACACCATTCTCTTATGTGTGTAATTTTCATTATGTTCAACAAAAAATTGTGGAAGAAAAACAATGTGGTGTGTTATTTTCTGGGCAACCCTTGTAGTCTGCGTAATTTGCGCCCCATTTTAAGCAAAAGCAGGTTTTTCCATGCATATCAATGTTTATCACGTCCCATGTCCTGAATCTCGCGTCCTATAGTGATGTAATACGCAGGTACGTTCAATGATGCACCTAGATACTGTCTGCAAAGTAAGCTGCGAAGAGAGGTACTAGTAAAGAAGTAATAAATTAAAACGCCATGTCTGATATAGATCTTTTACTGTGTATTATTTTAAGCGGAAGCTAGTTTTTTACGCATCTAAATGTGTATGACTTCATATCTCCTGATCAAAGCGTCGTACAATGATATAAATTCAGGTACTGTATATTTGGAGGTTGTGTATTCCGTCTGCAAACTGTCTTGCGGGTAGAATCTGTAGGAAAGAAGTAATAAATTAAAAATTCATGGATGGTGCTGAAGTTTTACCGCATAAGCAGCAAAAATGTAGTAAGCGGTAACTTTCCTCCTTTCATTACTTTAGGGGGTGTTGAGGTAAATGGGTTCCGTAAAGGTTTGAAATTATGCGTAAAGTTTGTTGGATATCGCAAAGTGCTCTCATTATGAAATACTGAATGAATAAAGTCTGGCTATTTGCGCGCCCTCAGTTACGCTGCCTGAAGACAAACAAACATTTGCTACTTGTAATTCATTTCGTATAGTGCTAAACTTTTAACACCGTAAGATTTTATCTCTTAAAGAGTTGATTACGACGGCATTCTATATTTCTAAATTCGGTCAATAATGTGAGTCAAATATTTGCTGCCATGGAAAGCTGTTAGATAGGCAACTTGAAACTGGTATTAGGTTCCCGCACTATTCGCCCAGTAATACAGACCATAAGCTGTGGGGTTTTCATATGTTTTCTGCCTTTGTAAATAACTCACCTTTACTGTACTGAGACGAGGATGCAAGAGCGGGCTGCAGGAGTAAAGATAAGATTCTTGACCCTGTGTTTAATGTAATCCGTGGTGCGCTTGCTTGCCAATTAGTTGTGCAGCGCTAGAACATTCTTATTAGAGACATAGTAGCGAGCGCTTGCTTTTACACAGAAGGAAATCAGATATTTGTGAATCTTGGAAAAATTATCTGCAATGGATTATTACGGAGACAACTTTGTTTTAAAGCTATTGTATTGACGGAGAAGATTTTTGGAGGAATATTTCAATGTAGCACATGCACGCGCAAGAATGAAATGTTTATTTGTCAGAACTATTAATTGAATACCTGTATTAATTTTAGTTTCTGTGTTTTCAGTATGTCAAAAATTACGCAACTGGATGGACGGTCTGTAATTTTTGTAATGAGTGAATTTCGTAATTGTTTCTTATGTTGTACAGTCTTTTTTGACAATAATCAGAGCTTAATTGTTCAAGAGCGATTTTCTTTAAAGTAAAATCCTCCTTTATAATTCTTAATAAAGTTTTGAATATTTTGTCGTGTGCTTATTGCACCTTAAGCCACACACAGACACAGGTTGTTTCTGACAAGCAAAGAATGTTTAAAGTAATTTTTATTTTGCTGCTGCATTTCCCAATTTCACTTTGCTTTCGAGAACGTCAGTACACCAGATACAAAGCAGTATGCTGAACTTTAAGTAAGTTACCATCGTTTCAGGATAGATATCACTTTGCATTCTTGTGAGTAAACCGCACATAGTTAGAATTTTCAGGTGTTGCGCTATATAAAGCAGATTAATTCACAGTCAGCAGCGTAGTTTATCTTAAACAGCTACTCTATACAGTGATTTTTGTTGATATTTCATGTTACAAATTGTACTTCATGCTACGTAATTAACATACCGTACTGCAGTATTGAATTTAAATTAAACAGTTTTTCCTGAGTACCCAAATAATTTCTTTTGGGATTTAATTAGATTTATTTTCATTATTTCAGATTCAGTATTTCGTTAAGATTACAGTTTTGTTTCACGACATTGTTCACATGCGGAACACACGGCCAGTTGAGTACGATATCTAAACACACGTTATATGAAGAGAAAATAAATTGCAGAAGACGAATAGGCTAACGACAAGTCGCTCCAGACAGTAAAAAATTCCCAGCAACCACTTAATGAGACAGTCGATTCGAGTTTTACTTCCGTTTATTTCAGTCAAACAGCACACGAGACACATCCTTTACTGACAATGCGCATTCATTAATTGCAAAGGTAGTAAACATGAATGCGGAATGCAATAATCCAACTTAGTTAGAGCTGCTAATAAACACAGAAAAATTTCAGAAAATAGACAACACAGTAGAACAGAACACAAAATTACAAGAGGGAACTAGTAAATATATCATGATACATGAGGAAAGACAGCAATACATTTTTGTAGGAATCCCACAATAGTTTAGAAATATCTTACAACCTATTATTACAAGACTACTGGTCGGCTACGCAGCCTTGAAATGAATTAAACAATTTAAAAATCACACAACAGGATAATAAAGAAATGCTAGTACCAAAAATAAATACGACCCAGAGCAGCAGTCTCACAACACACAGAACGTCACGATCATATTAATATCTGCGTTAGTGAACAGGTAGACACACTAAAACTGAACACTGGTGAACAAAAAGAACAACTCTGTATATTAACAAAGGATGTAGAAGACATGACAATAAAGGTTTTAAGTTTGTCCACAGACATAGACAATGTTTCTGATGTCAAACATCCTGTACTATTTTCAGATACAATAGAATATCAGGCACGTGAAAATTTTAAAGGAAGACAAACGTGAGCCAACAACAGAAAAGAGACACAAGGGGAGCGAGAAAAGTTGATACTCATCCAATGCAAGCAAAATGTTAATGACGACAACAATGACTTCAAGTGTTGACACTCACACTCGCGATCAAAAACAGGCAATGAAAATACTATTTTGTGGCGTCCTGGTTACTTTCTCAGGAAAAATACTTTTCACCAATACATGATAGCGAGCCACCTGTCAGCACAGTAGAGACTATTTTGATTACGAGCAGTTTCTCACTGTTTCCAAATTCAAAATTCTTCGAAACTTTTGGGACAACATCCTTCCTAAGGGCTGTTTTCTTGATCACCAAATTTGGTTTTAGGCGACAAACGGGAATTCATATGCGGATATCTTGAAAGCGAGCCAGCTGTAATGGTGTGTGCTTTAATCAGATGTTGTCAAAGTGGAGCTGATTGTTAGCACACTTTCCTGTCTGCGTATTGCTCGCAAGCCACTCAGGATCAAGTGAAGTATAGGACAATAATGATGAAAAATTTAGATCACTCTGAGTTAGGTATTTTGAGGAGTGTTACGTAGGAACCAATATCTGACAAACCCGTACAGTCTGTCTGAACTGATAAACATTTGCTTAACAAAACTGTGTATAGGTACTACTGGTATTCTAAAGAATAGATTTCTGATAGGTCAGGCCCACAGAACACGAGGCAAAAGAGAGATTATAGGGATAGCTATCAAAATGGGCAACGTTACTAAAACAATAAAAGCCAACAACAATGGCAAAACCTAAGTAGGTCAAGCGTACCGCTATATGTTGAGATAGTTGAAGTGAAACCTTCTAGCCCTGCCAACAGCAGCGTTGAAATAACATGCAGCTATGACTCGTCAAGCCAGCAGCTGACGATATTGTAAATGAGACTGAAAACATAGCTGCCAAAACAGTAAATTTCGTGCATCTCGAAGAATAAGAGTTATTTTATTGCAAGAATCAGTACACAGAATGCTCACACACCTCCGGTGATACATGTCTCATAAGATAACATCACTTTGTTGCGGTTCTTGACTCGGGTAGCCCCATATCTATGCTCAGCGAAATCGCATTCATCTAGTGTACAAAGATGACAGACTGTCCTACATTACCTTTACGCAAAATCAAACTACAAGGTGCGATTTCAGGCAAAAGTTTTGATGTATGACATCAAATTGTATGGATTTCACATGTCAAGGCAACGAGTTTCTTAATTAAATCACTTTTATCAACAGAAATAAAATTGGGAGTAAACTTTTTAAATAAATACGAAGCAATTTTAAACTTTAATGATGCTCAGTTAATCTTAGATGCTGAATGCAAGTCAATTATTCTGAAATTTGAAGACTAGATCTTAAGACAACATGGGGAAGTAACTCGTTTATTCTTTTTGACAGGCAATGCAACACATTTTCAACCTGAATTATTTTATGATGGCAGACGTTGTTTACATGCTTCTTGTGACAACATTGTTCAGAAAATAGATATACGCAGTTTTATTCAACAGAAAACAAACAATGCAGAGCATTACACTAATACAGATAGGAGAAATTGTTTTGATATTTTACATTCACTTTCAATTGTTTTTAATCACTGTACAGGTACTATAAAAGGTGTTCACTTCAGATTTCAGATCAAAGACCACAACAGATTTTGTGTCAAGCTGTATATTATTGCTGCATACTCCTGAAAACTGAAATTCAGTCTATGCTACAGAAAAGTGCCGTCGATCTGTCAGTTAGTTCATACCGCACCTACTACCCATAGTAGAGAAAAAGGATGGATCAGTCAGACTCATATTAGATTCAAGATAAATTAACATGATTATCTTGCCTGAGACAGATAGACCTCAAACCCTAGATGAATTACTTCAGAATTTTTATGTCCTAGAAGGTCTACCTTCAGTCGATTTAAGAGAAAGTTTCTAGCAAATAGAATTACACCCAGAGTGCAGAAAATACACTGCATTTCTCTGCTTTGGAGTATTCTATCAGTTTGAAAACTACCATTTGGTCTTAACATTTCTTATTCTGCCTTCATTCACAATTTAAACTCCATCTTAACCAATTACTTGAAATGACACATTACTTCATATGTTGATGATGTCTTAATAACTGAAAAATCTTGGTCACAACATAATCATATCTTCAATAGTTTTCTACAGGTTTTTAAAGAATCATAAATTACTATCAATCTGGAAAAAATAAAAATTTGCCGGCACCAGAGAAAAGCTTCTACGATATATCATCTCATCTGGAGGCAGAGTGCCTGATCTACATGTACTTACATATGCTACCCAACCTAAAAGCATATAACTTTTGATAGCTATAATTATTAGTCTGCAACTGACGCAGAGATTCATCTAATGTTCAGTACATCATCCTCAGTCACCTACAGAAATATCTGCTGATGTATCTGTTACATCGTGCATAAGGGCAGTTGTATGAAAACGAGGCAGGTGGAAGAAAAATAAGTAGACTATTTATCGTTTGGAAGGTAATGGCCATAACTGTTAATATATTTATCCCACTGAAAAACAAGTCGATCAAAGGATGCCTTTACTCAAAGTTTAAAAAATACGGACCCTTTTTTACCAACTGCCTCGTTTTCATTTGACTGCCTCTTATGGTAATAATGAGTGTGTAATATATGTATTGTTATCTGTTTCGTATATAAGTGGAATTTGTGGTGACAGCTCGCAGCAGTGATAGGAGCTACTAGTTTCTCAATTATAGGGGAGGCCGCATCTGACGGGAAAAACAGTAGGTAAACAGTTGCTGCTTACCCAGATATGAGACAACAAGTAAACCAATAAAATTTTGTTCAGGAATCTCTTCGCGATAAACTTACATCTCATAGCTCTTGTCCTATCGCTAAGCTGGTCTGTCCTTCTGTACACGTGCACGTTGTTCATTTGGTGACAGTGTGGAATTATATTGATCGCCTTCGAGAAGCCAAGAAATACAGCATTAACCTCGGTGACAGCATCTGCTGCCTTCTGGGTTTCGTGTACGAACAGAGCGAGCTGGATTTCACACGACAACACGATTGTTATTCGCGAAATCTTCGATCTTAACATCGTTCTCCATCATAGGTTATTTGGGTTTTTCACATGAATTCTTGATTTTTATCTATTTACTTTCTACATTAGTGTTTGCAATTGGCAGTTGTAACATTTTTTGTTATTTACATTACGATAACACAGTGTTGAGATGTTATAAATAATTTTTTTTGGTCCCTAGCGCCTCCAGAAGTATGTACATAAATGAAGCTATCCTTAACTGGTCACCATCCAGTTTACTTGACTGTGTGCTCCTTCTCTCAACATGCAGTGCTGTCTAACTGTTTATGCCTGCATACACTACACACAGTTTTCAGACTGCGTTAGGTTCATATTTATAGTTACTTTTATCAAAATAACTACGTGAGAATGACGAACTTGCATCTAGATGAACTGCCGTAGTATACTATTCGATAAGGCCTCATAATTCGTTCCTTATAAATACACATGGTTATTCTGTCGACGCACTTGACGCCTTTCTACATCCAAAGACATTGAGGAAACTATTACGAACAAAAAGAAGAGTAAAAGAACTGCCATTTGACCACAAAAATGAGCTGTGCACTGAAATCTCTTTCCTACATAAATCATGATACTAAAAATCGTTGCATGAACCATAAAACTCATGTGCCACGTCTGGTAAGGTTAAATGACATGAACAGTAAAAATACACATATTCGGATTTTCTAAGGACCTTCTCGAGAGAGAGCAAGCAAGTGTCTATGAAAGAAGATAGACGCGACACTAGAAATTACCTGTTATAATTGCGACCATCAGCAGCTCGGCTCCATGAATCGGCTAAAGTCTTTATTTGCAGGATCAATGTGGCTGGTTTAATCTCTAATACATGCACGATTTGAAGTTGAAACAATGCAACATTAATGTCTACGAGAAGCTATTACAGGAAGCAGCATTTAGCTTGAGGGTATAGGACAGCCCGACAGTTGTGGAGTGGATGTGCTAAGATCATTATTTCTTAATTTGACAATAAAATACAAACTTACTAAAAAAGTAAAAAATAACACAGAGCCATTCCAATACTACTTGAATGTCCTTCCTTATAACAGTTTGAATTAAATAATAAGACAGCATATAACAGGGCAGTGTTCACTCTCCCATCTCTGCCCATCTCCTGCCTCCTCCTCTATCTGTAAATCTGTTCCTGCACACTTTCTCTGTCCGTCTCGTCCTCTCCCTCTCACTATCCATTTCTTCCAACCCCCCTCTCTGTTCAGCCTTGCCCATCAGCACATATTAGAAAATATTAAAAAACTAGCCATTTACCAAAGGTTTCGCCTGCATACCCATATGGCATGTATATTGCCCACATCTCCTCTTCTCCTCTCTCTCTACATCCAATTCCTCCTCACCACTCTCTATATCCATCTCATTCTCCCCACACTCTCTGTTCATCTGTTCCTTCCCCTTTCGCCATCTACCTCCTCCTGATCCTCTCTATCTCCCACTCTATCCTCCTTTTCTGTCCATCTCATCTTCCTACCTCCATCTGACCATCTCCTCCTCACCTCCTGCCTATCTTCTCCTTCCCCACATCTGTCCATCTCCTGACTCCTCTATCAGTCCATCTCTTACTGTGCACTCTCTCTGTCCATCTCATCCTCTCCCTCTCACTATTCATCTCCTCTGCTCTGTCTCTCTCTCTGTCCAGGCATGCCCATCAGCTCAGACAGACCCTGGAACACATTTAAATACTACCTGCACAGCAAGTCAGTCATGCAGGGGAGTGTAGATGTCAGGGGTTAACAACCTTTTTTCACCTGCATGACTAACTCATACCCATCCCCACCACTATAGGAGCTAGGTGGCACTTATCATGCAGTATTAATATAAGTCATTATTATGTATATATATATATATATATATATATATATATATATATATATATATATATATGGGGGTACTGACAACACATGTACGAATAATAACTATCAGTCCACTTAACATACTACTGGGTGGAGTGGGGTTAGGGTTAGGGGCTTTCTGGGTGTGGGCTCAATTTAAAATAATTTTATTAACAATGACATATTATAATATAAAAACTAAAACAGTATCAATAGAAGCGCTTTGCAGTCGATATCAAGGAATGAACTATGTACCACCCAGGAATTATTCTTAAAGATGGGCACAATGCAATATAACAACAATAATAAAAGAACATATTCTACTCATGTACAGTATCCTTAAACAACAATCGTTATTGGCACTGGTGACATGGTAGTATGGCACCAACCGAGAACACACATCTCAGTCAGGTAACAGCTGACCACTAATGGAGCCTCCTCAAAAGCACAACTCTTGGTGCTCTGTACACATACATAATAGCTAAACTCTCCACACTTCCTCATCTGTGGCCTTGGGCTGCAGACTTCTTTTGGACACTGCGAAAAGATATAGTCTGCTCTCCACGTACAGCTTGGCAATGCCCCATGTTGACTTTTACCGCTTTCCAAATACTGCCCAATTTCATGGCACATCCCACTGTAGTCTTCTTTCTGCCTTGACTGCTGGCTATCAACAAACTCGCTCTTTTCCGAACGGTGGGCAGTCGTGACTGATTGTTGCAACAACAACGAACATAAAACAAGTGTAACCAGCATCCCAACACAGATTCGCACTGCCACAGCGAAGCTCAGAGTTGCGCCCTCTTACGAGAACCCCAAGAGCAAACCACGCGCACAAGTGACAGCTGGGCGGGGAAGCGTGTCACGAAATTCAGTTTCCCTCCCCCATGCAAAATTGGTCGCATGAGGAGTTAAAAGATTTTTCACTTTCCTTTTCATTACTTTTCGTTTCTTGTTATACTTTACAGTGTCAATGCATCTGGTGTCTTTGGCTAAGCGAACATCTTGTTTGTACACAATACCCATTTTTTTACCGTATTTTTCGTAAGTGTAGTCGAACAGTTATGTTTTCACCATCAAAATCGACAAGATTTCCGTCTTGGTCTCTTATTGCTACACTCAATAGTGGAACTGATCACCCTCGGACATTAACTAAAAAAAAAAAAAAGAGAGAGACAGACTTACAAATACGAAGAAAAAAATTCATGCCTGCCACCAAGGAACTAAACCAAACATGGGACATAAATACTTGTCCTGAGTTAGAATCTTGTGCCTACCACTCTCTTTGTCATCATGAAAGGGCAGCGACCGATCAAACATCTTACACCGTGCCCCTATGGAGAAACCCAGAAATAAAACACACAACACACAGGACCTGAGCAGCGACGACCTGATGACATCTGCCAAAGTTCGATCCCCACAGTAATCTGATAAATGAAGTACTAAATGTTCACAATGGAGTAGTTCCAGGCATGTAGCAAACCATCATGAAAATTTTTCCACATACCATCTTGCAGGTACGGCTCCTCTACTTGCTCTGCTCGATTGACTTCCTGCCCTGATACAACGTTCAGTTCCATCCTGCTACCCTGCAAGGATGATACAGATAAAAATTTTGTAATAAACATGTCTACCATCACTGTCTATCTTGCAATACACTTAATGCTTCATACCTTCTCCCTCCTTGCCTAAAAACAACAAATCACTTACAATATTTATTTATTGCTTATTTAGCCTCACCAGATTAGGTCCTTGAACTAGCCTGTAATCTATTATCCTGCACACACCAAGGTGTCTCACTTTAAAAAAACTTATGGTAATACACTATGTGATCAAAAGCATCCCGTCACCCCCAAAAACTTTACGTTTATCATATTCGGTGCATTGTGCTGCCACCTACTGCCAGGTACTCCATACCAGCGACCTCAGTAGTCATTACACACCGTGAGAGAGCAGAATGGGGCGTTCCGCGACACTCACGGACTTCAAATGTGATCAGGTGATTGGGTGTCACTTGCTTCATACATCTGTACCCGAGATTTCCACACTCCTAAACATCCCTAGGCCCACTGTTTCCGATATGATAGTGAAGTGGAAACGTGAAAGGACACATACAGCACAAAAGCGTACAGGCCGACCTCATCTGTTGACTGACTGAGACCGCTGACAGTTGAAGAGGCTCGTAGTGTGTAATAGGCAGACATCTATCCAGACCATCACACAGGAATTCCAAACTGCATCAGGATCCACTGCAAGTACTATGACAGTTAGGTGGGAGGTGAGAAAACTTGGATTTCATGGTCGACCGGCTGCTCATATGCCACACAGCACGCCAGTAAATGCCAAACGACGCTTCGCTTGGTGTAAGAAGCGTAAACATTGGACAATTGAACAGTGGGAAAACGTTGTGTAGAGTGACGAATCACGGTAAACAATGTGGCGATCCGATGGCATGGTGTGGGTATGGCAAATGCCCGGTGAACGTCATCTGCCAGCGTGTGTAGTGGCAACAGTAAAATTCGGAGGTGGTGATGTTATGGGGCGGTCATGTTTTTCATGGAGGGGCATTGCACCCCTTGTTCTTTTGCGTGGCACTATCACAGCACAGGTCTGAATTGGTGTTTTAAGCACCTTCTTGCTTCCCAATGTTAAAGAGCAATTCGGGAATGGCGATTGCATCTTTCTACACGATCGAGCACCTGTTCATAATGCACGGCCTGTGGCGGAGTGGTTACATTACAATAACGACTCTGTACTGGACAGGCCTGCACAGAGTTCTGACCTGAATCCTACAGAAGACCTTTGGGATGTTTTGGAACGCCAATTTCGTGCCAGGCCTCACGGACCGACATCGCTACCTCTCCTCAGTGCAGCATTCCGTGAAGAATTGGCTGCTATTCCCCAAGAAACCTTCCAGCACATGATTGAACCTATGCCTGCGAGAGTGAAAGCTGTCATCAAGGTTAAGGGTGGACCAACGCCAAACTGAATTCCAGCATTACCGATGGAGGGCGCCACGGACTTGTAAGTCGTTTTCAGCTGGGTGTCCGGATACTTTTGTTCACTTTGTGTAATGTCCATGAGGCCAACTGAATGATGTCGGTGTCTTTATTCACGTCCCTCCACTCACCAGCTATCAACTGGAATAACTCGGCCATCACCTATTGTGCTTGTTAGGGAAACTCAGCCACAGTGCACACGAGGGCCTGGCCTCCAGTAGACACGTCGTAAACTAACTCCTCCTTCTCCAGCCACGGACCGCCTGACAAGACGCAGTTTCCAAACATGCTAATGCTGTGTATATGGGCACCACTCCGGGACAACACACAAACATGCACTTCTACTAAACGTAGGACAGTGTTTGAGTGGAATGGAGCTTGCGCTGGGGAGAATACGAGAATGAGCTTCATTTGAAATAACCTTTACTGAAAATCATATATTCTAAAATGAAATATTAAATCACACCTAAAAAATTCTTGGCAGTAAATAAACAATATTCTGCCCGAGAATGATTCTTGAAAATGGTAACAGCACATAATAATAATAATAAAAACTTATTCTACGTACGTACATCATCCTTACACAATAATCTTATTTGGCACTGGTGACATACAATTGGGACACCAACTAAGAGTAGATACCACAATATCAATCCAAGTAATTTTATAAGTGGGCACATAGAATGAAGCTCTACGCTAAAAATAAACAAATGCCATAACAAGTGATACATTCTACTAGCATCAGCTTCCACCAGCTACCGATCTAATAGTATGGACACGAGAACTACAAAGAGCTAACCCAATTTAGTGAGAAAGGAAAGCAATATAGCACAGAAACAATATGGCTATACACAATTACTGCATGACGCCTTCTGCGTGCATAGCGAAAATCACAAAGCAGGAAAAACACTCTCTTTTGCACAACGGCAATGTCGCGCAGTACAAACTTCACAGCCTGTAACAGCCACACTGTATTCAAACAAATTTTTGGCTTGCATTCGGTTGTCTCTCAGTTCATCCTACGATATTTCGACTGGGCACCTGCTAGTCACCTTCATGTGAGCCACCGACGATTGACGAAGACTTGCTCCGTTCCGCAATGTGTAGGGAACATGCATCAAAATGAATTTGACAGACAGCTCACACTTCCCGGTAGCTGCGTTCTTGCTGGTGGAACCGACAAACTCAGTCAGCCGTCCTTTGCATTACCACAGGCCAATGATGTTGGCACACTCTGCCATCTTCGATCAGAACAAGTCTTGGAGACGACGGGGTTCCACGTACTATCCAACTGGTAGCCACTACCACGGTTCATCGGATTTTTCGCTAGGCGTATTCCCATGGATTCTCTATTAATGGAGTCCCAAAAAGATGTAGCTGAGGTCAGAATCATACACTGAAGAGCCAAGGAAACTTGTACATTTGTCTAATAGCGTGTAGGGCCCCCAAGAGAACGCAGAAGTGTCGCAACACCACGTGACATGTACTCAACTAATGTCTGAAGTAGTGCTGGAGGCAACTGACACCATGAATCTTGTAGAACTGTGTATAAATCTGTAAGAGTACGAGGGGGTGGAGATTTATTCAGAACATCACGTTGCAAGGTATCCCAGATATGATCAATAGTATTCATGTCTCGGGAGTTTGGTGGCCAGCGGAAGAGTGTTCCTGGAGCCACTCTGTAGCAATTCTGCACGTGTGGGGTTTCGCATTGCCATGCTGGAATTGCTCAAGTCCGTCGGAATGCACAATGGACATGAATGGATGTAGGTAAGCAGACAGGATGCTTATGTGCATATCACCTGTCACAGTCGTATCTAGACATATCAGGGTTCCCATATCACTCCAACTGCACATACCCCACATCACTCGAGCTGCACACGCCCACACCATTACAGTGCTTCCAACAGCTTGAACAGTCCCCTGCTGATATGCAGGGTAGATGGATTCATGAGGTTGTCTCCACACCCGTACACGTCAGTCCCATCGATACACTTTGAAACGAGACTCGCCCGACCAGGCAACATGTTTCCAGTCATCAACAGTCCAATGTCGGTGTTGACGGACCCTGGTGAGGCTTAAAGCTTTGTGTCGTGCAGTCATACAGGGTACACGAGTGAGCCTTCGGCTCCGAAAGCCCATATCGATGATGTTTCGTTAAATGGTTCGCACGCTGACGCTTGTTGATGGCCCAGAACTGGAATCTGCAAAATTTCCTGAAGGGTTGCACTTCTGTCACCCTGAACGACTCTCATCTGTCGTCGTTGGTCTAGTTCTTGCAGGATCTTTTTCCGGCTGCAGCGATGTCGGAGATTTGATATTTTACCGGATTCCTGATATTCACGGTTCACTACTATAGCACCACGTTTCCAATTGTCTTAAATCTTAATACCCTGCTTTGTAGCAGCAGTAACCGATCTAACAACTGTGCCAGACACTTGTTGTCTTATGTAGGCTTTGCCGAGCGCAGTGCCGTATTCTGCCTATTCACATATCTTGGTATTTGAATACACATACCTATCCCAGTTTCTTTGGCGCTTCAGTGGTATTGCTGAAAGGAGCAAGTCTTCGTCGATGTTCGATAGCTAACATGAAGATGGCTGGCAGGTGTCCTATCGAAATATCGTGGCATGAATTGAACGGCGATCGGCTGCAAGCCAGGAACTTGTATATTCAAATTCACAACAGCCACACTTTGTTTGAAAACACCGCAACTGGCACAAGCTGGCTTCATTACGTTTGGTGCCCACTTCAAAATAACTTCACTCTCACAAAACCTATAAGCCTCCTATCAATATATGTGTGAGCAATGGCTGGCGTATGCTGCGCTGGATTTAACCTTCATTGCGATTCTGTCTTTAGTCTCTCGCGGTTATCGCGATTATACTGTTATCCTCCCCTTCTGCAGGTGGCAGCAGTGGTGTGTATAGATATTCGCACCTTGGCTATCTTTGACCTGGCGCTTACAGTTTCCGGCTGGGCGGTGTGCGAGGAGTCGGTCGGTTGGCGTGGAGCAGCGAGGAATTCTCGGGGGACGTAGTTTGGCCGGGGCCCGCTGGCGGTCTCTACGCGGTGTCGGAGATGTGTGGCACTATTGCCATTGCTACGAGGTCCGTGGCTTACCGACCCTGGACACGAAAGTTGAGTTTTGACCTAGCCTACCAGCAAGTCAAGTCTGTGCACATAGTGTCGCTTGGAGTCTGTTGTCGGCTGTTGGGATATTTCCGCGATCAACAACGTGGTTTTCAGTTTAGAAAATTCTAGCCACCCTCCTGTGGAGTTTCAGAGTATTTGGCTATTTGAATTGAAGTGCACCAGCGGAATCTTCTGCCTTGTGGCCGTTAACGTTCCAGTTATCGGCCCTGGGCGTTGACATAAATTTCAGGCAGTTTAGTTTCCTCATCGTGTTGTTGCTGTCCAGCACGGTGTGTAGTTTGACAGCTCCGTCTATGATTGATTGGTTGTGGGCGCCAATATCTTCTACGTTGTTCCGTTGAACTCCCTGTTAGGCCCTGCTCGGTTGAAGTGGAAGTTATCTTTTCGGTGGGTCCACTGACTGTCGGGCGGTTGGGTTGTCGTCGGATCGTGAATGGTTGACCCGACTACCTGTCTTACCTAAGCGAGCGTTAGTGTTTGAATTACAGGCTGACCGTGGACCATCTGGATGCCTTTGTGCGGACTGCCTTATTTTTTTAAATTTCTTCTTGTTGTTGGTACTTGTATGGCTTCTAACCGGTTTTGTGTTTTAAATTAGAGTTGTTTTACTCTTAAGGCCTTCAGCCTAGTTTAAAGTACTGTTTCTCGTAAGCCCTTTAGCATTAAAAAAATTTGAATTTTTAGGTTTTCAGCCTTCAGCCGATTTGAATTTAACTTGTTTACTTCAGCCTAACCAAAGAACTGTTTTAAGATAAGGCTTGCCTTTTAAATTTCTGATTATGCTTCTGTTTTAAGCTATTGGCCTTCAGCCGTTTTTAAATTTAAGTGGATTTCAGCCGGTAATTAAGTCCCAAAGATTAAAGGTATATGTTTAAGAAATTTTTTTGGGCTCTTGTAATGTTTGATCAAATAATAAAGTTGTATGTTCGAGTTTAGCTGACAGCCTGGACCATTTCCACAATTTATTCTATCTGTCCTGTCCTGCGAGTTAAGCAGGGCATATCAATGTATTTCATAAAAAACTATACTAAGAGCTCTGCACATTTCTGTAATAAGTAAACTCTTCACGGTTCGTCATCTCTGCCTGAGGGCTGCTGACTTCTTCAGGACACTGGGAAAAGACACCGTCTGCACTCCAAGTAGGCGATGCCAGGACAGATTGGCCACACCCTGGTTTGATAGTTACGACTCTCCATATGCTACCCAGCTCCACAGCACATCGTGTTCCAGCGTCTCCCTCTTACTGTCTCGTTTGCTGGGCTTAAACTCCTCCTTTGAACTGAACAGCAGCCTGTGGGAATACTTGGTCGCGCAACACCGAACCCAAAACAAATGCGTCCAGTGGTCCAACACCATGCGACACTTCCCCACGAATTTATTGATCGCCATTTTTGTCTTGTACACTCAATTTTATACTGCAAACGTTAATTATATCAATGTTTTCGTGCGCATTCCCATGTCAACTGTCATCGATACCTTCAGTGCAACCACAAGACCCACATCGAATTGGTGTCGCTTCCCTCGGTACATCCACCTGTGACGTACGCTCTAATCGCGTGAACAGCCCGCAAGGCTGACAGTAAGAAAGTTACGAAACATGCGCCTTGCACGTGATCGTCGGAGGAGCTGTAATACCCTTCTGCACAATTTCTGTTCTTTACGAAACTTCGATAGCCAGTCAGCAACATCACAGGCGCACTGAATGTAGAGGCAAATTGAAATATTGATTTACAGATGAAGAATTTTAACAGCCCATGCATTAATAAAAATGTGACGTAAAATCTGAGGTCTCTGAAGATATTATCACTTTACAACATTTAGGGTTCTGAATCATTTCTTGAGAGTAATTACATTTTTCTCCAGTACAGTTTATCATCTTAAGAAATTAATGGCATTGCGGTATTTTTAGCGTAGTTGATATAACAGTCAAGCTTGACCCATTAAACATCTCTAGCGTAAACAGCCATACATAGGAATTTAAAGTTTGCCTAAGTTTGTCTTCTTACATTTTAACAAATTAAATTTTTCGATAGTAAAATACTGTTATACTATGTGATAGTATAACACAGAATTGCTATTGAAAAATTTAATTTTATTAGTTTTCAGGAATGTGATTTTTTACTTGTTTTTTGTGTACTAGCGACTGACTCCAGCTTCATGTAGGTAACTATAAGTATCAATGGCCACGTGAAATGTCTGTCGTAGTGGTAATTTTATTTGAGGGACGCTGTGTATAGTTATGATTAAAATTTAGACATCAACGTTAAGTATCACGCTTTCGTATAACTTAAATGAATTAAGCTACATGCAACACAAAATTCTCAGGAAACACGAATGGTATCTGCTCAGTATTTAATTCGCGTTTAGACGACATCTTGTGCCAAGTAACGGAACTGCAAGTTACGATGCTTCCCAGTCAGCCCTACTTGCAGCCAGAGTTTGGCGGAAGTTAACGGCCACTTACCAGCCGTCTGAGGGCAGCGCCAGCACCGAGCGGGGTTGTCCGACAGCAACGGACTTCATTACCAACAACGGCCACTTACTGGCTGTACGCTTAGAGCGCCAGTCCGCTGCGTGTTAAATTTTCTGTGTGGGCTTTTTCTGTATTTCCCTCCACATCATTTAAACAATAACGCTTTACCTTAAAGTCCTTATCAGCTCAAAATCTGTTTGCATCGCAATTCATTTAGGAAGTTGGCGGTCTTACAGCTATCTCTTGTGCCCACAAACCGTCCTCTGTAATAGTAAAAACCGTATGAAAATCTCTACGGCAGTTCCTGAGATTAGCCTTCACAGAAGGTTGGGAACTTTAGTTATATGTATAGACAGACAGAATGTGAGCCGGCTGCTGTGGCCGAGCGGTTCTAGGTGATTAAGTCCGGAACCGCGCTGCTGCTACGGTCATAGGTTCGAATCCTGCCTGGGGCATGGATGTGTGTGTTGTCCTTAGGTTAGTTAGGTTTAAGTAGTTCTAAGTCTAGGGGACTGATGACCTCCGATATTAAGTCCCTTAGTGCTTAGAGCCATTTGAACCATTTGAACGGACTGTGAGCGGCCTCACTATCGCGTAAACATCGTAAACTAAATATTAGAAATGAATCTGTTGTAAGTGAAGTACACTTATTAAAAAAAAAAAAATACGCACCACCAAGGAGTTATGCAAATAGGCCACAGAATGTTGTTCGTACAGGTATCTACGAGGACTGAAAAGCTGTAAATTTTGCTGTCCGATGGATGAATGTGTGACGCTGCAGGTCAATTTTGCCGCGCAGCTGGCGATGATAGTAAACAGGGAAGAAGTCGACACCGTCGCACAAAGTCATTGCGAATTTCATTCCGCGTAATCAGTTGGACAATAGCTATGCCTCACAGACAGGCCCGTGAACAATATACACAGATGCCAGCAACTGAGAAAGGACGTGTAGTTGGATTCGAACGAGTCGGTTGGAAAAATCGGCAAACTGCTCGACATTTGAATGGGAACGATGTTACTATTCGACGATGGGTGCAGTAATTGATGATCCATGGGCGAACACATCGTGAAGAAGGGAGCGGTCGAACAACAGAGATGAGGAAACGAGAGAACCGAGCAATCAACAGAAAAGCAGTCAGAGTCCAAGATTTATCACTATCATCGATCTGGCGCTCGACTGGTGCTTGAGTGACCACATGGACCATTAACTGGAGGCTCAGTCAAAGGGGGATGAGTTCACAACACTACTATTGACCTCTGTACACCAACAATCCCGTCTGCTGTGGTGGCGGGCACATTCGGCCTGGAATCTCATTGGCTGGAGTAGAATTGTCTTCAGTGATGAGTCCTGCTTCAAACTCAGCCCCGATGACCACCAAAGGCGTGTCTGGGGACAGCCAGGACAGCGTTGGGATACCAACCTGATAGCTGCCCCTCATACGGCCCCAGAACCAAAAGTTATGGTTTGGGATGCCATTACATTCCATACCAGGACTCCTTTGGTTATAATCCGCGGTACTGTTACAGCACAGCGGTACGTTGAAGATATTCTGCGCCCCGGTTTGTTGCCCTTCATGGTAAACCCATCTGGGTTTACAATTCAGCACGATAATGCCAGCCCGCTCTCGGAGGGGGATTCTACTGTTGTCTTTGTTCCTGCCAAACACTACCTCGGCCAGCAGGTTTGCAGGATCTCTCCCAAATTTAGAACATTAGGATCACTAAAGGCAGTGCCCTCCAACCAGATGGGGATTTTCACGATCTAATGGGGTAATGGGACAGTATATGACACGATAACGCTCAGGAGGACATCCAACAATTCTGTCACTTAATGCCAAGCCCAAATTAAGTGCTTACTAAAGGGCTAGAAGTGTACCAACACCTTTCGACCTGCAAAATTTGTGAAGCTCTTTCTCTTCAACAATTTTTCTGAAACTGTAATAATACGATAAATAGTTTGGACAAGAAGGGAATAGAAGCTTTTGAAATGTGGTGCTACAGAAGAATGCTGAAGATTAGATGGGTAGATCACATAACTAATGAGGAAGTATTGAATAGGATTGGGGAGAAGAGAAGTTTGTGGCACAACTTGACTAGAAGAAGGGATCGGTTGGTAGGACGTGTTGAGGCATCAAGGGATCACCAATTTCGTATTGGAGGGCAGTGTGGAGGGTAAAAATCGTAGAGGGAGACCAAGAGATGAATACACTAAGCAAATTCAGAAGGATGTAGGTTGCAGTAGGTACTGGGAGATGAAGAAGCTTGCACAGGATAGAGTAGCATGGAGAGCTGCATCAAACCAGTCTCAGGACGGAAGACCACAACAACAACAACAACAATAATTTTTACCGATTTCCATGATTTCCATCCTATTCGCATAATGCGTATTTATTTTATTTGATTTATTTATTTGTTTTTGATTTAATGTATTATCAGAAATGATTAAATTTACAAAATCTATGTCCTATGCACACAGGCAGTCATAGACTTCGTAATCTGTCGAGTCAATGAAACTGTCTGAACGGATAAAATGAGACTATAGAAGCTCTTTACCAACAACAATCCATTTGTGAGTTGTGGTGTAGGAGGGAGTGAGGAAAGTCACAGCCACAACCTATTGGCACAGCCAGAGGTCTAAGACGAATAAAAGAGCCGGCCGGTGTGACCGAGCGGTTCTAGGTGCTTCAGTCCGGAACCGCGCTGCTGCTACGGCCACAGGTTCGAATCCTGCCTCGGGCATGGATGTGTGTGATGTCCTTAGGTTAGTTAGGTTTAAGTAGTTCTAAGTTCTACGGGACTGATGACCTCAGATGTTAAGTCCCACAGCGCTCAGAGCCATTTTTGAACGAATAAAAGAGGAGGGTACTATGGGCGAGTTATTCCGACTTATGCAAGATGCCCTTTATCTGTTTTACTTCTCCTAAACAGTTTTCAGCACTGTTTGTGCTATCATCAGTGGCATATATTTATTTTCAAGTCCGAAAATTATTATAATGCAGTAACACCTGAATTTCAAATTAAAGATATGTATATACTCGTGAAGGAGTGATAACTAGGCAACAGTTTTGCATTGGTTCACGTATCTAGTTAATTGCACATCTTACGTAACTTACGCATTAAATATTGCATATTTTTGTTGCGCCGAAATTTAGGTATAGAGTACAGGTTCGGATAATAACAATTTATACATTTTTGTACGTAACATAAAATGAATTTATGTTTGTAGATTTGTAATTCCCGTACAGTTTCTTACTGTCTGTCATCTGCAAGACAAAACAGACGATTTCTGTTTCCTATTTCTCTTCCATTTCAGATCGAAACCCACATTATTTATCTCGTTACTTACGACTTTTGGTTCTTCTAGCCTTTGTTACTGTTATTTACCATGTGTTGTTTACGATGTATTCATTATAAAGGGCGTTCTGACGGCTTCACGTACATTTTTATTGATTTTATTACAACGCATTGGTTTTCAGTAGCTGCAGAGCGTTATTGCGGTTGTTTACAGTCCATTTGTTCCGTTGCGCATTTATTTATTGGATGATGCTCGAATTTCAAAGTATTTACTAATATTTACGCACCTTACGGTGAATGTGGTGGTACTGACATTTGTTGATGGAGAAAGCAGTAGTTCTCCTTCGTCATTTAAATGACTATTTATATTTTGACGAAATATCGTAATCAGTACAGGTTATCTACCATATTTCTGACAGGGTCATTAGTATTATATTTGTCATAAGCTAAATTATCACAAAGCACATTTACTCTGTTACTTTCTTAGTTCTCTAACCTAAAAACCGACTTCTTTGATTTATTTCTATTGCTGGAACACGTTCCTGTGGTAAAAAGTAACTATTTCAGCTTTTTGTCTCTTCTCTTACATTTGACATGAAAGAGCTGCGTGTGACTAGTTCTTACGTTATGAACATTTTTCCTATGTCATTCTAATGAAGCTCATATGTGGTATGAAACATTCGAAGAGAAGCAATGACATCCAGAACATTGACATTTGGAAAATCTTTACACGTTTTTAAGATCTGTTCATTTGCAGCACTGATCTCTTTAATAGTTTCTTTTTTTTGCTAGAGCTACAGCCACCGTAAATTTTTTGAATGATTTTTCCATCATTTGACTATAATAATTTTTGTTTTATTGTTATACGAACGAGATTTCTGCCTTAGGCAATTTTCAATTACAAAAATTTATTTATACGTCAAAAGACATCAGACTAGTATGAAATACAAGTCCTTGTCGAAAACGCATATCTAGTCATATAGGTCAGTTCTGTCATTATTAAAAGTGAGAACATCTCTAAATGGCTAATTGCAGACTTTCATTTCTGGAAATTATAGGTGCTATAAGAGCTATAGGGTCCAAAATGAAATTCTGCAATATATTTAGGCGTTTTAGAAATCTTGTCGTTTTCAATGACAGATCTGACTCACATGACCTAATATGCTTTTTCGACAAGTACATATATTTCATACGTCTCATGTCTTTTGATATAGAAATAAGTTTTTGGACTTGAAAATCTGGATCGTATAACGATAAATAAAAATACGAGTATTACAATCAATTGGCGGTAGCATCATTAAAAAAAATGTTCTCTTTGTTCGCACATGATCAGGGTGGTAAGTCATACCGCTGCGGAATGTTTACGTCAACAACATTTGTGTGCCCCAGATAACCCAAACGCCCCTTTAGTTCTGGGCAGTCTACTGAACTTTCATTTCGGTAAAGATCGATTGAGCCGCCAAACACTACAATAAAATCCTTCGGCGGCGACTTACCGATTACCTCTGAATGAATGTGCTTTTTTATTTGAGAAAGGGATGCCCCTGGCTTGATGAAACATGTTGTCGCACAGTTCCTGCCTCTTCGTTACCCGAGAAACGATCTCCCACCCGTGACCATCGACGAGGATCATAAGCTTCCTCAGACGATTGCAATCCGAATCATGTTGGTGCATTTCCTGAGCAACAGGAACAGCACCACGCGGAATACGAAGATCTTCACGCAGAGGTTTAGAGATAGTAGTGTTTCCGAGAAAGGTTACTGCAGCACTTGATATCTGAGTATGTTCAGTTAAGATCTACAAAAGCACCATCGTTACTGTTGTAACCAAGCACTTCAAATCTGTTTGCTAATGAATTATTTGTAGTCTTGTATAATATACTTTGAGGTTATAAAAGTTATCGGATAGCGGTAAGCACATATACAAACGGTAGTAGTATTGCGGACAGAAGGTATAAAAGGCCAGCGCATTGGTGGAACAGTCATTTGTACTCAGGTGGTTCATACGACGTGATTATAGCCGCACGAAGGGAATTAACAGACTTTAAACGCGGAACGGCAACTGGAGTTACATGCATGGGACATAGCTTTTCGGAAATCGTTAGGGAGTTCAATATTCCGAGATCCACAGTGTCAAGAGTGTGACGAGAATACCAAATTTCAGGCATTACCTCTCATCACAAACAAAGCAGTGACCGATGGTCTTCACTGAACCACCGAGAGCAGCGGTGTTTGCGTAGCGTTTCAGGATTCACAAACACAGATAGCCGCAGAAATCAATGTGGGAGTTATTCGAACGTATCTGTTTGGGACAGTGTGGGGAAATTTGGCATTAATGGGCTGTGGCAGCGAGTGCCCTTGCTAAGAGCACGAATCGCTTGCAATGCCTCTCCTGGTCTGGTGACCATTTCAGTTGGACTCTAGACGACTGGAAAACATTTGCCTGGTCAGTGAGTCCCGGTTTCAGTTGGTAAGAGCTGATGACAGGATTTGAGTGTGGCGCAGACCCCAAGATACGATGGACCCAGGTTGTCAACAAGGCACTGTACAAGCTGATGGTGGCTCCATAATGGTGTGGGTTGTGTTTATATGGAATGGACTGGGTCCTATATCCAGCTGAACCGATCATTGACTGGAAACGGTTATATTCGGCTACTTCAAGACCATATTCGGTAATTCATGGATGTTTACGAACATGTCACCGGGCCACAATGGTTCCAAATGGGTTTTAAGAACATTCTTGATGATTCGAGCGAATAACACGGCCACCGAAATCGTCCAAGATGAATCTCATAGAACATTTTGGAACGTAGTCAAGAGATCTGTTCCTGCACAAAACCCTGCACTCGCAATACTTTCTCTATTATGAGGCAGAGAGGAAGCATGGCTAAGTATTACTGCAGGAGACTTCTAATGACTACACTCCTGGAAATGGAAAAAAGAACACATTGACACCGGTGTGTCAGACCCACCATACTTGCTCCGGACACTGCGAGAGGGCTGTACAAGCAATGATCACACGCACGGCACAGAGGACACACCAGGAACCGCGGTGTTGGCCGTCGAATGGCGCTAGCTGCGCAGCATTTGTGCACCGCCGCCGTCAGTGTCAGCCAGTTTGCCGTGGCATACGGAGCTCCATCGCAGTCTTTAACACTGGTAGCATGCCGCGTCAGCGTGGACGTGAACCGTATGTGCAGTTGACGGACTTTGAGCGAGGGCGTATAGTGGGCATGAGGGAGGCCGGGTGGACGTACCGCCGAATTGCTCAACACGTGGGGCGTGAGGTCTCCACAGTACATCGATGTTGTCGCCAGTGGTCGGCGGAAGGTGCACGTGCCCGTCGACCTGGGACCGGACCGCAGCGACGCACGGATGCACGCCAAGACCGTAGGATCCTACGCAGTGCCGTAGGGGACCGCACCGCCACTTCCCAGCAAATTAGGGACACTGTTGCTCCTGGGGTATCGGCGAGGACCATTCGCAACCGTCTCCATGAAGCTGGGCTACGGTCCCGCACACCGTTACGCCGTCTTCCGCTCACGCCCCAACATCGTGCAGCCCGCCTCCAGTGGTGTCGCGACAGGCGTGAATGGAGGGACGAATGGAGACGTGTCGTCTTCAGCGATGAGAGTCGCTTCTGCCTTGGTGCCAATGATGGTCGTATGCGTGTTTGGCGCCGTGCAGGTGAGCGCCACAATCAGGACTGCATACGACCGAGGCACACAGGGCCAACACGCGGCATCATGGTGTGGGGAGCGATCTCCTACACTGGCCGTACACCACTGGTGATCGTCGAGGGGACACTGAATAGTGCACGGTACATCCAAACCGTCATCGAACCCATCGTTCTACCATTCCTAGACCGGCAAGGGAACTTGCTGGTCCAACAGGACAATGCACGTCCGCATGTATCCCGTGCCACCCAACGTGCTCTAGAAGGTGTAAGTCAACTACCCTGGCCAGCAAGATCTCCGGATCTGTCCCCCATTGAGCATGTTTGGGACTGGATGAAGCGTCGTCTCACGCGGTCTGCACGTCCAGCACGAACGCTGGTCCAACTGAGGCGCCAGGTGGAAATGGCATTGCAAGCCGTTCGACAGGACTACATCCAGCATCTCTACGATCGTCTCCATGGGAGAATAGCAGCCTGCATTGCTGCGAAAGGTGGATATACACTGTACTAGTGCCGACATTGTGCATGCTCTGTTGCCTGTGTCTATGTGCCTGTGGTTCTGTCAGTGTGATAATGTGATGTATCTGACCCCAGGAATGTGTCAATAAAGTTTCCCCTTCCTGGGACAATGAATTCAGGGTGTTCTTATTTCAATTTCCAGGAGTGTAGTACCCATGTTGTATTATTTTTGTCGTATTTATTCTTGGAGCTTAAATACTCGCAAAATATTGGGGCGCCATCTTGCCATTTTGAAATTTAGACTTTTTAAAACGTTGCTTTAACACTTTTATAAGCCACTCAAAAATATGAGTATAACGTATCAAGTAGACATAATTTTACGTCGCTACAAACGCATCAAAATTTCTGCCATACAGCATCTAAAAATCTGCGGAGCATACTGTCACGAATCAGTGTCACCGTGTGTGTGTATGCGGTGTGTGTGTGTGTGTGTGTGTGTGTGTGTGTGTGTGTGTGTGTGAGGGAGGGAGAGAGTGGTTGGAGAGGGTGGTGAAGGCGTGGGAGTGGGGGAAGGCGTGGGGTTACTGTTCTTCCGCGTCAAGTACAAGGAATGTTTGCATTTGGAGACGAGATAATTATAATTTTTGGAACAATCTGCTGCTGTGTCATTCCTTCGTACCTGGAACATCAAGAAGTGTAAGACACAACCGCTTAACTCTTTTAGTTCGCGCATGTTAGTTGAAATACGCATTCTACCGACGCTCATAGCTGATTGGCCATCGTTTTACTGCCGTAGCTCCACAATGTTGCAATTCTGAACTCTAATTACTTTGAAATTTTTTCTCGTTTCGACACTCCTGTCCTGCTCTGACGCTATCAGGTTACTTGGCCCTGACTGAAAACTGGCTTGGAATGTGCATCTGAAAAACTTAACGCAGAAAAAAAATAGAAAGGCAATCAATATTGTACACTGAATAGCAAAGATGGAAATGGCGTGGGCGTCGAGACAAGAGTAAATATTTCTCTGTACCGCACGCCAAGTCGATCGCACATTGACTAGGTCTGTCTCTCTTATGGTTCGGCCGTAGAATCTGTGCTACAAACTTCAGCAGCGCCACAGTACGCAAAAGCAGAGCCGGGCAGATACGATAAATAAGATGGTAACAGCGAAAGCTTTTCTTTCGCTTCGTGGCTGAGATTTCGCTCCAGAACCGACTGTTACATAGGAATGACATCCACCCGCTGCGCTAATCTCGACCTCTGCCACATACAGCACGGAACTCCTGCCAGGTCGCTGCGTCACTGACCTCACGTCCGCCCACACGAGGTCATGATTGGCTGCCACTGCAGCCTCCACACAGTATTGTCCAAGTTTTAGAGCTGCGTTTCCTAAGGTTTTAGTGCTGCCTAGGATTGAATAAACGCAAGAAGTCAGGAACATCCTTTTAATTTTATAATGCTTTCTGAAGGGCAATTGTTTCCTCGCCAACTGTCGGCATTATTGTAGTCAAAACGACTAAGTTGTCGATCAGAGTGTCGTTTTCAAGTGGAAGATTTCGTGTCACGTCCAAATTTTTCAGCCTCCTGTTTTGTACATAAACATTTTTAAATACCACTGGCCATTTCCTTTTTACGGCATGTTTATTAATTTCATTTCTATATGACCTTGATATTACTTTGCGAATTCTCATCTTAATTATAAACTGGGATGCTATGTTTGTTTTTCCTTGTTTAGAAGTGGGTACTAGTTTTGGTTTACAACTATTTACGTGATTGCCGTATATACAGATGAAGATAGTTTGCAATAAAGTTATTACACTGTTGCATGACATCGAGTAACAACAGTCACATACCTTTTTTTTGAGTATGCCGATACAGTCTCTGCATTTTGTTTCCACAGTACGTACAGGAGCGTGATCGCTGTCATTTTTCTGTTGTTGTGAGACTGGGTTCAGTGCCATCTAGGATCAAATGTATTACTTCTCGTCCCTACTCAAGCATGGACTCGGCAAACGACAGCAAAGACAGCATGAATGGGACTTTATTTTCGTCGGTTGTGACAATGGATGAGACGTGGATGCCATTTTTCAATCCAGAAACAAAGCGCCATTCAGCTCAATGGAAGCACACAGATTCACCGCCACCAAAAAAATTTCGGGTAACCGCCAGTGCTGAAAAAATGATGGTGTCCATGTTCTGGGACAGCGAGGGCGTAATCCTTACCCATTGCGTTCCAAAGGGCACTACGGTAACAGGTGCATCCTACGAAAATGTTTTGAAGTACAAATTCCTTCCTGCACTGCAACAAAAACGTCCGGAAGGGCTACGCGTGTGCTGTTTCACCAAGACAACGCACCCGCACATCGAGCTAACGTTACGCAACAGTTTCTTCGTGATAACAACTTTGAAGTGATTCCTCATGCTCCCTACTCATGTGACCTGGCTCCTAGTGACTTTTGGCTTTTTCCAATAATGAAAGACACTCTCCGTGGCCGCACATTCGCCAGCCGTGTTGCTATTGCCTCAGCGATTTTCCAGTGGTCAAAACAGACTCCTAAAGAAGCCTTCGCCGCTGCCATGGAATCATGGCGTCAGTGTTGTGAAAAATGTGTACGTCTGCAAGGCGATTACGTCGAGAAGTAACGCCAGTTTCATCGATTTTGGGTGAGTAGTTAATTAGAAAAAAAATCGGAGGCCTTAGAACTTGAATGCATCTCGTAGTTCGTTGAAAATTGATTTCGTCTGAAAGATACCGTACTATTGTCTTTACACAGTTTTTTGCTTGTAGTTGTTGTCGAAGGTCGGTGATGCAAAGGTATTACGCTGATAAATATCTTGTTCAGCAAATATGTTGTGCAGATGACAGATCGTTCGACGCTGGAGCAGGTCTCGCCTTAGTCAAGGATGGAACTCTAGTATCAGCACTCGAACTTTCAGTACGGTCGGATGTGCAGCTTGCAGAAGGGGTGGCTGACGCACACGAAACAAAAATTTCAGAAATGCGTAAACTGCTAATACGTTCCTGAGGAAAAAATGCACAAATGAACAATTAATGATGACTCTTAACAAACCGAAAATCCTAACAACAATCGTGGGATTAGGAAGAAGCTATCAGTATTAAATTTTATGTAATAGCACCATCTATAACTATTCTTCTTGAAGGATAAGTAGTTTAGCCGTTTTTAATTATTCCAACACACATTCATCGTAGCAGTTTCTCACTGTCTTCAATTCTCTCTACTCCTGTCCATTTTCGATAAAGTCAGTCGATGATAAGCTATTAATAATTTGAAACACTGTCCCAGAATGCTTCTTGCATACAGTTTGTCATTAGCAACACAGGCGTGCTAGTTTAATTACTGCTTACCTCACGGTTACCCAGTCCTAACAGGTACACCCTTCAATTTGCGTGTGGAATGCAGAGGCTCCTCTAAAAATCACATCAGAATACGTGCTCACGCATAGCAACGCCGTCGTCGCACACACACACACACACACACACACACACACACACACACACACAGAAGTTCCCAACTTTGAGACCTGGAGGTGTTTTACACAGTTTATCATTTTCCTACACCTAAGATAACTTACTTTCACTTAACCGCACTCCAGTGTCAGTTCACAGAGTCATGATTTACCTGTTTTATGTTTTAAAAATTCGCACTGTCAGTCTGCGAATGTAAATCTGTCTGCCTTGCATCACATCCTCACAATGTAAGATGTCTGACTGACATCCCAAACCCCTCGCGATTGAAATATCTACGAAAAATTAAAATTATTTCAAAGCAGATAACCCATATAAATCTGAAGCACGGAATATATGAAGCATTTATGACATCTCTGTCAGATAACTGCTTCCCTTGTTACTTCCTTGACTGTTATTTCAAGCTCAAGTGGTTAGGCTAAAAAGCAGTGCCTGGTCAGAGTAATAGATGTTTTGTAGATTCCCTGTTCCATATAAAACTAACTTGCACATGTTTATAAAATCTGCAAGACACAGGAAATCCTAGTGAGGTAGAAAACTCCGGAAAACTGCGCAATAGTGCACATAATTCTGAACTTAGCCTGAAACTACCTCTGCTTAGGATTACCCAAACCAAGGTTGCTTAAGCCTGAAAGTCACTTGTCTATGAAGTACAGTCTGTGCTACGTAAGGCAGTTTAAGCGTTGTAATAATTCCATAAGCCTTTTCCTCATTCATTACTAATTATAGCATTGTCATTTGAGGATAAAAATTGCATAATAACTTATTTTCTAAAGTATTTACGCTTCTATATTGTGACTGCCATACAGACTTGTATTTTTACAAGTAATGATTACCAGAATTGCCAAAATTGCTTCAGTTTGTGCTGTCTTGGTTCCTTCAAATTTTCACTATGCTTGTGGGCACTATTGCTTTGATGCCTACAGAAGGTTACACTCTTCACTTTCAGTCTTTATGTGTAGGAGACACAAAATATGTACCGTGTAAGAGGAAGTTTCCTTGGTAGTAGAAATATACACCTAGGTTACTTTGTACATGTATATAAAAATATTGCACTCCTTTCTCAATGAACAGATGGTACTTTTGTTTTATACGCTTGCAGTTTGTGCATGGGCCTTGTCAATATATGATTTAATGTCTGTTATAGAGCTTCCTTCTCCAATATACATGTACAACAAATAGTGTTCCTGTTGCATTATCATCACTGATTACAGTTCACTTCACATATGTTTACCCCACCCACAAAGTATACGTATAAAAATGAATTTCAGTATACTTATAAAGGTAGATATCTCTTACCCCCCCTCCCCCCAAGTAATGGGAAACGGGAATAATGCAGGTGTTTTTGCACGTGATACCTTAACAGGACCACACATCAGAGTGTTGGTAGTTTTTTTTCTGTGTCGAACACTCTTCCCACGGACTTTGAAACTTGAGGTTTTCTGCACAGTCGTAATTGCAGTACTAAATTCACTAAGTGGATTATGCCTGTCAGTATACAGGGTGTTACAAAAAGGTACGGCCAAACTTTCAGGAAACATTCCTCACATACAAAGAAAGAAAATATGTTATGTGGACATGTGTCCGGAAACGCTTACTTTTCATGTTAGAGCTCATTTTATTACTTCTCTTCAAATCAAATTAATCATGGAATGGAAACACACAGCAACAGAACGTACTACGGTGACTTCAAGCACTTTGTTACAGGAAATGTTCAAAATGTCCTCCGTTAGCGAGGATACATGCATCCACCCTCCGTCGCATGGAATCCCTGATGCGCTGATGCAGTCCTGGAGAATGGCGTATTGTGTCACAGCCGTCCGCAATACGAGCACGAAGAGTCTCTACATTTGGTACCGGGGTTGCGTAGACAAGAGCTTTCAAATGCCCCCATAAATGAAAGCCAAGAGGGTTGAGTTCAGGAGAGCGTGGAGGTCATTGAGTTGGTCCGCCTCTACCAATCCATCGGTCACCGAAGCTGTTGTTGAGAAGCGTACGAACACTTCGACTGAAATGTGCAGGAGCTCCATCGTGCATGAACCACATGTTGTGTCGTACTTGTAAAGGCACATGTTCCAGCAGCACAGGTAGAGTATCCCGTATGAAATCATGATAACGTGCTCCATTGAGCGTAGGTGGAAGAACATGGGGGCCAATCAAGATATCACCAACAATGCCTGGCCAAACGTTCAAAGAAAATCTGTGTTGATGACGTGATTGCACAATTGCGTGCGGATTCTCGTCAGCCCACACATGTTGATTGTGAACATTTACAATTTGATCACGTTGGAATGAAGCCTCATCCGTAAAGAGAACATTTGCACTGAAATGAAGATCAACACATTGTTGGATGAACCATTCGCAGAAGTGTACCCGTGGAGGCCAATCAGCTGCTGATAGTGCCTGCACACGCTGTACATGGTACGCAAACAACTGGTTCTCCCGTAGCACTCTCCATGCAGTGACGTGGTCAACGTTACCTTGTACAGCAGCAACTTCTCTGACGCTGGCATTAGGGTTATCGTCAACTGCACGAAGAATTGCCTCGTCCATTGCAGGTGTCCTCGTCGTTCTAGGTCTTCCCCAGTCGCGAGTCATAGGCTGGAATGTTCCGTACTTCCTAAGACGCTGATCAATTGCTTCGAACGTCTTCCTGTCGGGACACCTTCGTTGTGGAAATCTGTCTCGATACAAACGTACCGCGCCACGGCTATTGCCCCGTGCTAATCCATACATCAAATGGGCATCTGCCAACTCCGCATTTGTAAACATTGCATTGACTGCAAAACCACGTTCGTGAAGAACACTAACCTGTTGATGCTACGTACTGATGTGCTTGATGCTACTACTGTAGAGCAATGAGTCGCATGTCAACACAAGCACCGAAGTCAACATTTCCTTCCTTCAATTTGGCCAACTGGCGGTGAATCGAGGAAGTACAGTACATACTGACGAAACTAAAATGAGCTCTAACATGGAAATTAAGCGTTTCCAGACACATGTCCACATAACATCTTTTCTCTATTTGTGTGTGAGGAATGTTTGCTGAAAGTTTGGCCGTACCTTTTTGTAACACCCTGTAGACGAACCCTTTTGTATCCAAGCTTCCCCACTTCAGCACCTGACCTGTTACCAGGGGAAAATACGCATTAATGGCTTGCTCTTGCAACTTGTACCTGGATGTACTAACCAACCTAAAACATACTACTTCTAATAACTGTAGTTATTAGTCTGCAAACGAAGTAAATACTGGTGTAATGTTGTTTAGTTCGCTGTCCTGTCACCAAGAGAATATCTGTTCTTATAATAATTACACCCTGTATATTCAGAGATCAGCCAGAACATTATGACCACCAACCTACTATCGATATAAACCCGTACAGCTGATAGCAGCGTCACCTGGTGAGGAATAACTCCTGGTCAGACACACACACCGTACGTGTAGTATCAGTGAGCATGCTGCCCATACGTACAGGGCTATTACAAATGATTGAAGCGATTTCATAAATTCACTGTAGCTCCATTCATTGACATATGGTCACGACACACTACAGATACGTAGAAAAACTCATAAAGTTTTGTTCGGCTGAAGCCGCACTTCAGGTTTCTGCCGTCAGAGCGCTCGAGACCGCAGTGAGACGAAATGGCGACAGGAGCCGAGAAAGCGTATGTCGTGCTTGAAATGCACTCACATCAGTCAGTCATAACAGTGCAACGACACTTCGGGACGAAGTTCAACAAAGATCCACCAACTGCTAACTCCATTCGGCGATGGTATGCGCAGTTTAAAGCTTCTGGATGCCTCTGTAAGGGGAAATCGACGGGTCGGCCTGCAGTGAGTGAAGAAACGGTTGAACGCGTGCGGGCAAGTTTCACGCGTAGCCCGCGGAAAATTGGCTCATGCCACAACTGGAGACCGACAGCGCCGACTTCATCTTTCAACAGGATGGCGCTCCATCGCACTTCCATCATGATGTTCGGCATTTCTTAAACAGGAGATTGGAAAACCGATGGATCGGTCGTGGTGGAGATCATGTCATGTCATGGCCTCCACGCTCTCCCGACTTAACCCCGTGCGATTTCTTTCTGTGGGGTTATGTGAAAGATTCAGTGTTTAAACCTCCTCTACCAAGAAACGTGCCAGAACTGCGAGCTCGCATCAACGATGCTTTCGAACTCATTGATGGGGACATGCTACGCCGAGTGTCGGAGGAACTTGATTATCGGCTTGATGTCTGCCGAATCACTAAAGGGGCACATATCGAACATTTGTGAATGCCTAAAAAACTTTTGAGTTTTTGTATGTGTGTGCAAAGCATTGTGAAAATATCTCAAATAATAAAGTTATTGTAGAGCTGTGAAATCGCTTCAATCATTTGTAATAACCCTGTAGAATGGGCAAGGCGCGCGATGAATGTGAGTTTGAACGAGGGCAGATAGTGATGGCCTGGAGGTTCAGCATGCGATTTTCGGAAACTGCACGACTTGTTGCATGTTCGAGGAGTGCTGTGGTCAGTGTCTTCAACACATGGCGATACCAAGTCAACACCACGTCCAGACGTCGTGGGATTGGGCGGTCACACCTCATTACAGATGTCGGATGTCGTAGGCTAAGCAGACACGTAAAATAGGACAGGTGGCGAACTGTGGCGGAAGTAACATCGGACTTAATGCTGGGCAGAATACAAGTGCATCTGAACACGCGGTGCACTGAACACTCCTAACGATGGACCTTCGCAGCTGATAACCTATGCATCTGCCAATGTTTTAGACCACGACATTAATGAAATGGGCACGTGAGCAACGGCACTGGACGTTTGGCGCAATGGCTCAGCGTTGCTGGTGTGGGGAATCGCGATACCTTCTCCATCATGCTCATGGGAGGGAATGAAACCGTTGTCTTCGAGGGGAACATTTGCACTTTGGGACGGAAACAAACTGGCGGCGCCTCCATTATGCTCCGTGGAACATTCACGTGGGTCTAATGGAGTTCGTGCAAGGCACCATGACGACCAAGGATTATCGTTTACTGGTTGCAGACAACGTACACCTCTTCATGACGATAATGTTTCCTGTCGCCAGTGGCATTTTTCAGCAAGACAATGCGCCATGTCACATGCCCAGGAGGGTGATGGACAGGTTTCAGAACAAAAGGTGGACAAACTGGCTATAAGGTACCTACCTGATCAGTGTATAACGTTGTTCTCTCATTGTTTAAGTAGCATTTTTTTAGGACCTTGTGAGATTACAATCCTCTCACCTTGCCTATCCCAATATAACTTAAAAATGCCGCTATTCTGGTTATCACGAAACGATCGATGTACATTATCAGGTACTTTTTATTTTTCTTGTGTTGGAGATAAGACTTAGTATAGTTCCTCATCAATACCTTCTCTCCTAGCCCATATCTTTGTACTTTTCCTTGCACATTTTGCCACCAGAATACAACTCATCCCTAATGTTATTACAATGGTCATATTGGATACATTGATCACTGCCCCTATTCCACCCCGTGACAACCACATAACTGCTTATTGCGGTCGTTGTAAATGGATGGCTAACAGCATCTGTCATATCGCTAATCTGAACTATGCTACACCAATTCTGACTAATTGGATTACTTTGAGAGGGTGGTTGCCAGTGACTATTACCATTGACGTTACATTATCCCAGATTAAACCTTTGTCATAATGCCTTTTTTATGCTTTTTTACATGTGGCTGTTGTAATTAATATGTTCCTGTTCTGTTGATGCTCCAACCCACTCTGTGGCACATTCACTCAATGGTTTTGTTCTGAATTCGAATTGTCTCCTTGCCATTAAATCTGCAGTTGCTAGACGTTGCCTTTGCGTCCTCGTCAATTAGATTAATGGACTCTCATACTGAGAGGAATTCCTCTAAGTTGGATTCCATCATTGTGATAAGTTTTTCTCTTATGTGTACGGTAGCTTATGCGTAAATTTGAAATTGTTTGTGGAATATCAAATTTCCGTCTAACATGATGTATTTAATAATAACACAGCTCTGGGATTGCACAGCGACTTATTTAGTATTCCTGCAACTACAACTGATGTAACTTTCATTAAGAAATGCGTGCATCCTCCAATCCTCGTTCTGTCGACTGATTTTCTTGCACGATGTCTCTCATTCTGGATACTTCCCTTTTTACATCTTTGATTTGTTCACAGGCGCATCCTGCCATTGCGAAAAATCTTGATCTGTTCTTTCCGTCGTATCACATAACTCAATTTCTCTTTGACTCCATGCACGGTCCTGTTCCGCTGCAGCATCTCTCTCAAATGTCTTGAACCTGTATTTCTATATCTAGATCTATTTGCATATTCTTTTCAAATATGCAAGTATTAATTTCTTCTACGAATTGCTGCATTTGTTGTATGTTACTCTTACAGCGAATTTTCTCGTTCTGCGTCTGTGTTACCTACTCATGCGGATAAATTATGGATAGTCTCGGATAAAACAGGCGGTGCCTGTCTGATTTAATTTACGTCGGCAGTTTCTCTACCGGTTACTCCACCACTTTCAGCAAATCGTGCGCTAAATCATCTTGCTTTGCTGAGAATTTTCGATTTCGGATGTGATGACATCCTGATTTTGAGTCGTTATCTCCTGATTTTGTGACAATTTTGTAACTCAGATGACATTCTCTTCATCATTAGTGACGTAGCTTCCAACTTTTGCACAATACTGCGACTGGAGCCGTCGACAGGTTTTCTTCCTATTCCTCCAATAATGATCCCAATTCGATTATTCTCGCTTGATTCCATTGCTGTTCTCTGAGATCGAGTTTTTCCCGTTCTCTACTATTACTATTGGCATGGTAACTAAAATGTCAATTTTTCAGACACGCGGTGTTTTAAGTAACCAAGTTTACTTAAATGAAATAAAATACGGTCGCCAGCCTAATTAGGCATATTAATAGGAACATTACTTTTATGTAATCTGTATAGAGCTATTATAGAGGAAAGGTACTATTAATTCTTACCCAAATAAGTGCAATGAAACTCTACTATAATCAGGTAAGTGATACAGTGAATACCAGCAGTTATAAATAGTATGTGCACGCTCTCACGGGAACAATTGACACTTTATCTCTTCTCAAAGTAATACCTTGTCATATACAAGTTATCTCGTCATCAAATGTTGTGAAAGACACTACTAAAATGGCTCTGAGCACTATGGGACTCAACTGCTGTGGTCATAAGTCCCCTAGAACTTAGAACTACTTAAACCTAACTAACCTAAGGACAGCACACAACACCCAGCCATCACGAGGCAGAGAAAATCCCTGACCCCGCCGGGAATCGAACCCGGGAACCCGGGCGTGGGAAGCGAGAACGCTACCGCACGACCACGAGATGCGGGCCACTACTAAATCAAAACTGGACATGGATATAATCCTGTTTCAATAGTTACTTTTCATATAGTGCAAAGATAATTAAAAGTCACTTGCAATAGGATTTTTACACTTATTAAGAAGTAATATTGTTTCTATTTTTATGGGTAAGGGCAATTACAGTAACTTTATTTTCAATAAACAAAATTGTTGGTGAGGAGTCTCAAGCTGCCTTTCCAGTTTTCATCGCACAAAGTACATCAAATTCAAAATTAACTACAACTGCAATTAATATATTCATTATTCAAGCAGGTTTATTCTTTTTAGGCCTCTCAAAATTGGAGACCCTTAAACTGTGTAATACCATAAAGCAAAGTAAACACACTTTCTTGAGACAATTTGTAAGATGCATATTTAGGTATTGCTCTTTCACTAATTTCACTCACCTTGCAGGACTTTTTAAAACAGTTAATGCCAGTGATTTTTGATACAGGTTCTCAAGTATGACTTTAAATGCATTTTTCTCTAACCTCAAAATAACGTGGTTCCTTTTGTCATTAGCACAACTAGTAATTTTCACTGACAGAATTAAATGCAGTTAATCTGTGAAGGGTAAACACTTTGAATTAAAACAAATCAAACATTATGGCAGTTTTCATAAATGCGATACTAACTACCTCCCTTGATTTCAATGAAACCCACAGTATTTCTATACATCTTGTTGCATTCAGAATTAAGTAACACCAACAATCACTTATTTTCAATCGTTTTTCACATACAGGATACTCGGATGTTAGTAATTATGTGGGATGGGACCTAAAAGGTATTTTCATCACACAAAGTACATCAAATTCAAAATTAACTGCAACTGTAATTAATATATTCATTATTCAAGCACGTTTGTTCTTTTTAGGCAACTCAAAGTTGGGGACTTGTAAACTGTCTAATACCATAAAGCAAACTAAACACACTTTTTTGGGACAACTTGTAAGATGCATATTTAGGTAGTACTCTTTCATTAATTTCACTCATCTTGCAGGATGACAGTTTAAAATAAATTGCCTTATTATTGCAAATTAAACAATTCTTAAATGTACTGGTTCATACTTTGACAAAAATCTGACCTCTTAGATTTTACTGAGGTGATGGCGCAATATTGGTGGCGAGTACATGGTGGCTACCTGCTCTCTCCTCTGGATGTAATTTTCTCTATTACTTTCTTCTTAGCGACGAAATTACGAACTTTAGAGCCATTTCCAGTAAAAGAGCGCTACTTTATAGCCGTATACATATCCGAGGCCTTTCCATATTAATCCAGGTCTGGATGCTACCCTCGGCACTTGCGCTGTCCACTCACTTGCTGCTCAGACCAGACTGTCCAGTAGCTAGCTGCCGAATGACTATGTTCTCTCACTTGGCGCCCAGACTGAGCGCCACATCCACCTTTCAGCCCAGGCCAACCACTTTTTGGCACGCGCCAATTCACTTCCGTTACAAATGGGAAGTAGTGTTGCTTTTCATTTTATAGAATGCAAGTCCCTAGGTATGAACCAGCTTGTACACAGTTGTAAACAAACATCTTTTAAAAAATTTTAATATTTAAATACATTAACATGTCAACACAGAAGCCACATATTTATATGACATATTCCTCCAATTAATACAAAGAATTTAAATAGTAAAGAGAAAACGTTTTACACAACTTCCCACTTCATTAGAATAGGTCAAAGACATTACATAGCCAAAAATACATACTTGACATTAAACAGAATTAATCAGTACAAAATGTTTGCAGTATTAATTATGGTGTTACAAACTGTCGTATTCCAACGCCAGTCACGAAGCTCCGTTGCTGCCTGTGATTGCCATTTATCACTATGTGGAAGCCCATCTCATTGGCAACAGCATGGAGATTACTGATTTGGCCACACTTGTGTTTGGTGGGAAACTTCAAAACGCCTCCCGTCGTGCCAGTCGGATGCTGTCTCAATGTGCCAACTCCGGTTGCACCCACTGGTGACGACACAAAACTTCTTCTTCCTCACCCCCTGAACCTCCTCGCCATCATCTACTGCTACTATGGCGGTGAGGAGGTGTGTGGATGCAGCAAGCGATGTGAGAATAATTCCCTGACATTCGCCTTGAAACTGCCCCATAACGCCAGCCGAAAAACGAGGTGGTGGGCACAGTCTTGCATCCAACAAGGGAGCACAATTTTCATGGTGTTGACCCATAACAGCATCGTGATGTGCGACGGCGGCCACTTGGTAGGCTGTAGGGTGGAATGGACCATCCCCGGAAGACGTCAACTGAGGGATATCTGAGGCATTGGACCAGGTCCATGGGTTTCGGGCCTGGTAGAATGCAGAACTCCAGGTCGACAGATGGAGTGCAGGATGTGTCATCTGGACAGGCAACGAAACTGTAAACAAAGACTCGGCGGCAGGATCAAGCAAGGACAAAGCAGGTTCCAGAGCCTTCGCTGCAAGCCTCCTTGACCCTGTACAAGAAACATGGATCTATCTGATGAGTTAACCATATTGCCGCGCTTACAGGTCTTTCGTATGCACAGAATCTGAAAAAAATATTGATTACCTTTCTACATTGCCTGAGGGGTGGACTAATCGCTGGCCACCGTTGTCCCACAAAGCAGCAGCCCAAAAAGTGTGCAGCGGCGCTGCCTATGCAGCAACTCCGCTGGTGAATAGCCGTGCGGGCTGGGAGCGGTAACACGAGAGGAAGAGCAGCAAAGGTATTTCCAACGTGTGGTGGGTGCGTAGGTTGTCCCTCTATTACTTGAAAGTGAGCTTGGAGCTCTCCGCTTTTCCGTTTGATTGAGGGTGGAAAGGGCAATGATGATGTGACGAATGCCATTCGTTGAACAAAAGTCCTCAAATTTTGTCGACACAAACTGAGGTCCACTGGTAGTAACTAGCAACTCTGGAAGACCTTCAATACAAAATATGGAATGTAAAGACTGGAATGTGCAACGTATCGATGTTGAATTCATGGCCACGACAAAAGGAAACTTGCTATATGTGTCGATGACAATCAGCCAATGAATGTTCCGGTGGGGTCCATAAAAGTCCAAATGAACGTGCTGCCAAGACCGTGTTGCAGTGGTATGTAACGCATCACTACCAAACATTCACCCACCTGAAGGCGAGTGTTGTGCTGAACAGAACAATAAAAGCTCAAATATACAGGGTCTTACAAAAAGATACGGCCAAACTTTCAGGAAACATTCCTCACACACAAATAAAGAAAAGATGTTATGTGGACATGTGTCCGGAGACGCTTAATTTCCATGTTAGAGCTCATTTTAGTTTCGCCCACCTACGCTCAATGGAGCACGTTATCATGGTTTCATACGGGATACTCTACCTGTGCTGCTAGAACATGTGCCTTTACAAGTACGACACAGCATATGGTTCATGCACGATGGAGCTCCTGCACATTTCAGTCGAAGTGTTCGTACGCTTCTCAACAACAGATACGGTGACCGATGGATTGGTAGAGTCGGACCAATTCCGTGGCCTCCACGCTCTCCTGACCTCAACCCTCTTGACTTTCATTTATGGGGGCATTTGAAAGCTCTTGTCTACGCAACCTCGGTACCAAATGTAGAGACTCTTCGTGCTCGTATTGTAGACGGGTGTGATACAATACGCCATTCTCCATGGCTGCATCAGCGCATCAGGGATTCCATGCAACGGGGGGTGGATGCATGTATCCTCGCTAACGGAGGACAGTTTGAACATTTCCTGTAACAAAGTGTTTGAAGTCACGCTGGTACATTCTGTTGCTGTGTGTTTCCATTCCATGATTAATGTGATTTGAAGAGGAGTAATAAAATGAGCTCTAACATGGACAGTAAGCGTTTCCGGACACATGTCCACATAACATATTTTCTTTCTTTGTGTGTGAGGAATGTTTCCTGAAAGTTTGGCCGTGCCTTTTTGTAACACCCTGTAGATGCATTTTAATCTTCACAGCTTATGCAAATGGATGGACATCCTCTCAGAGACAAGTGCTCAGTATAATCGAACCAAACATAGCACAATAAAAATGAGACCAATCGCTGCCAAGGCCCTTCTGGTTAGTGATAAAAGAACCGTTCAGGAGGAACTACCTGGTGTTCCGCACAAGCGTGGCACTGTGTCGCTGTGTCGTCATCTGTTCTATTTGTGTGTCCACGCCGAACCAACTGCAGTGTCTGCGAGCTACTTGTTTAGTGCGGACCACGCCACAGTGACCCTGATGGAGCTAATTGAGTACAAGTCCCTGGAGAGTCTTTGGGATCATCACACGCGATTGCTCTGATTCAGTGCCTAGTAAAAAAAAAAAAAAATAAAAAAAAACGCCTTGAAGTACCGACATGTCATGCCAACGTACAAAGTATCGCCGGATCACCGAGATAATGATTTGTTTCACTGTATGAGGCAGATGTAGTGCAACAAGATGTGCAAGTCCAGATCTGCTGCTGTTGCCTGGAGGACCTTCCGGTGATATAAGGGGTATTGGTCCAGAGCATCTTATCCCTGCGAATCGGTGTGACAATATGATGCTTCTAATGTGTCAGAGTCTGCTTCAGGTCCCACAGAAAGACCGGAGAGCGTATCCGCATTGGCATGCTTGGATGTGGGCCTGTAAATTATCTCATACTGATAACGCGAGATAATAAGAGGCCATCATTGCAGCTTTTGTGCAGTGCGGTTTAGAATGGGATCGGCCGGGTCGAAAAGTGACTGCAACGGTTTGTGGTCAGCGAGTAAGCAGAATTTCCTTCCATACAGTTATTGATGAAATTTAGTCACTATATAAAAGATTGCAAGAGCCTCCTTCTCTATCTGCGACTATACTACGATTTGTGCATGGTTTCTCGGTTTCTAGGTTACTTTGATCCCTGGCATTGTTACTGCCGGATTTCAGATACACAATTTATGCACAATTTTGACGACGAAGACATTGTGCAATTAAGGAATACAAACATTAACCATTGGTTCATAGAAGAAGACGCATTTTTAATTGTTAATGCGTCTACAGCTAAGAAAAACAAATTTCAGTCATATATTGCTTACATTGCAAACTTTTGTAGTTCAGGCAGTGATTAAGGTGCAACGTATAATCCCAAATATCTCGGGAAACAAGGAATGAAGTTTGTTTGGCCATTTAAGGGCCAGATACTGTCTCGGTAAATGGTCGGATAACATTAATTCTAACAACAGTGGATGTTGTGAAAAGAGGATTTAGGTATAAGCTGGATGAGATTAAAAGTATTATGCTCAGCTAAATACGGAGCTATGAGTGTGGTACTCCATCTTAGTACCTTTAATTCTATTTATAATTTTGATGATGGATCACACTGATTTATGCACCGTACTTGGTTCCTTCTTTCATGAGGCTTAATAAAGCACTTAAGAAAACTTTAGATCAATGCATTTATTTCTGGGTGGTGAGTGTTTCACTGTGGTTTTGAAATACTGACCACAAGTGAAGTAACAGACAACTGTGGTGCATGCGTCGGCCGATCAATATATCCGCAAACCCATGCTAGAATGACTACCTACATTTTTCCATTACTTTCTTTGTGTTTCATAAAATGTATTGTACTAATCAGTATGTAATTCTTTCATACCATCCTCAATGTTCGCTAACATTCATATCGCAGAAGTTAAAAAACAGGCATGATAATCACATTTGAATCTGAATATGGTCAAATTGTAGCCGATTTACGGTAATACACTTTGTAAATTTTCGAATGACTGCGGCCTCGACACATACAGCAGTCTAAATCTGCCCTCTGGACTTATCCCTTCGACAGTACTGTTTATAACCTCTGCTTCACTGTGCAGTAAACATCACGCCTTTACTGTGCACCTGATATTCCATACATAGTCTGCTAATGGCTCTTCGATTTGTTGTACCGCCCAATAGCGCTTTTGGACTAATTCCTGCAGTGGCCGTGGGGGTTTCAGTTCATTACACAAATAATCCCCGAATTCATTGAGATTAAACTGCACCATTCTTGCTGAATTAACGTAATCCATTAACAGCACTGTTAACTTTTGATATGGCAGGTTATGAAACTGTTGTTCCCACAAGCCATAATTTTCTAATTATTCCTGTAATTCTACCAGGAATCACAGCACGTACTATATTTGCACTAAGGCATCAATTGACAATTTTCTACTCACTTGTGCTAAGTCAAGTAAAAGACTTTTAACGTAGCAAACATATCACTCTCGGTCCGTTGTGCTTCCTTTCTGACAACTATTCACATACCCAACTCATTACCATATTCAGTTTCACCTACAGCAGCTTCTGAGCACTTCGCTTCCAATTTCCCCCTAAATTCGAAGCAGACATTTCCTCATTTGACGTATTTCAGTTTGCATTCGATGCAGCAAAAATTATACCCCACTGCTCTTACTAATGAATGATAGTGTAAAGCAGGGGAACATTATATGTAACTCTAAAGTTTCTGTTGTACCTCATAACGTCAACAAAAAGTATAATACAAGAATGGAGTAGTGTTGGTGTCATGTGCAGTAGATATTTCTACTCTATGTTTTATAACAGCTAAGGAGTGATGAAACAAAAGATGGTGACTGATAGTACCGAGTGGCATGGCAGGGAGCTCTAAACATCAGAGCTCAGTCTCTTTTGAGTATTCTTTCTCTTCTCTCCGAATGCTATATAACCATAAGAGCACCGCATTAAACAGCACGCACTAATCTTCATGCAGACAACAAGCTGTGTTCACGTCAGTTTGTTCCCATAGAATGAGAGTGAACAGCGAAAAGGCGACAGATTTGAAAATGAGAATAATGTGAACGTGTGTAACAGAATTCCTCCTTAGAAGTAAATAGTCCCAAGTGAAGATATCCGACCATTACCAAATGCTTATAGTGACCACAAATTGAATGTTATCCAGACTGAATAGACATCTGGACTGCTTAATTTGGAAAAAATCAGTGTAAAACACAGTTCTAGTCAACGGATAAATAAAGTTCCAGTAGTTCATTAACATTAGTGACTGATAGTGCCTACAGAAGCCTGATGGTTTAGAGAAATTGCCTCAAAATAAAGACTGGATCAAAGTAAAGGTTGCCCTGAATATAATAGTGTTTCACTAAATATTAGTGTATTGGAAATGATGGCCCGTGCGGCATCGCAACTCGATGAACACTTACTTGAAATCATACATTTTTCGAGCTTCCTTTACTAGATTGTTCAGTAAACTGGTGAAAAAAAAAAGACAGTACTTTAACTTATTAGCTTATACCACGATGTTAGACAAGGCTGCAGTCTATCGGCCGCACGCACGCACGCACACACAAACACACACACACACACACACACACACACACACTCACGTATAACTCTGCCACCTCATATATCTCTGGAATAACAATAGATATGCAAAAACGGTTTTCACCAGCATGGACGTACGGCAGGGGCTTAGGAAACCAAATTTTAAAAGTAGACAAATACTATTTTTTACACGAAATAATGGCGTTAGTTGCATCGGAATACGTCAGTTACATCCCGAGAAATTGCGAAGCGAAGTTGACGCTTGAAATAAATGAAGCGCACAGCTAGCTCACGTCCTGAGACTCAAGCGTGCACCTCACGCTGCCTGTGTCAGGGACTCACACAATGGGAAGATATGCACAATTCACAAAATTAAACAAGTAACACGTCCAACGCAAAGTTACGTTTTTCAAATTGTAAATAATGTTTATTCTAGCGAAATGACAACTAGAGCTACAATTAGAGATAACATACTTGAATTCACTTTGCTAAACACATTTACTAGTGCCATGTCAACCACAGAAACTGTATTGTTGTGCATTACATCCAACATAGAAAATGTACCCACATCTTGACAAATGAAACTGTGTCACGTCAACATATGTTCGAAGTGCCCTCCGTTTCCATCAACACACGTTTGCAGACGGGTAACGACAGTGTGTTGCAAAGATTGTAGAGTTTCTACAGATATTGCAGCACACACGGCAATAAAACGATGTTGCATATCTTCTACTGTTGTTGGGGGTTCTTGATATACTCTCTCTCTGCGCCCCAGAGAAAGAAGTCTAATGGCGTCAAGTCGGGGGACCGTGCTGGCCATCGCACAGTACCTCCCCACCCCATCCACTTATTTGGAAATGTCGCACCTAAAACGTCTCTGGAAACTTTTGCACTGTGTGCGGGACATCCATCATGCTGGAACCACATTGATAGACGAGTTTCCAGTCTTAGATTCTCCATGAGGAGCGCTAGTGTGTGTTGAAGAAATGATGCATATCGCTGTCCATTCAATGTTCCACGGTAAAGATAGGGACCTACAATACAGTTAGCAACGACACCGCACCAAACATTGACGCTCCACTGTCGTTGATGAGCCACTTTGCTAATCCAGTGGGGATTTTGCACGGATCAGTAGTGCATGTTCTGTAGATTCACATTAGCATTATTTGTAAATAAAACCTCGTCAGCAAACAACATATTGCTTAGGAATACTGGATTACCTTTCAACTGCTGAAGTGAAAACGGCAGAATGCAATGCGGGATTCAAAGTCATTCCCGTACAGTTCTTGGTGCAGTGAGATATGGAACGGATGAAACCGATGCCGATGCAAGATTCTGCACACGCTACTGTGGCTTATTCCTACACCTCGTGCAATTTCTCGTACACCCACCTGAGAATTGTGCGCTACAGCAGCCAGAACAGCAATTTCGATTCCGTTGCCAGGTTCAGCAGACCAGAGTAGGATACGCTTGTACTCCGAAGGTAGAGCGTATCGTGGTGATATTGGTGTCTTTACGGCAGGCGCCAGTGTAGGCAACCCCTGCTCTGAGCACACTACTACATGCGATGCATTAGGTCATAAACTGTGATGTCGTTGCTATCCTTTACAATCCACGTATTTCAGAACTTATGAGGTTTACAAACGTGAAACCAAGTGTGTTACCGATAACTGTACCTCTAGTTGTCATTTGGCAACGATAAACATTATGCGCAGGACATCCATCATTCTGATTCCGCATTATTTGACACATTACGAGAGATGGACAAGTTCAAGTAAGGTACAGCTGGAGAAGGGGGTAAACTATTCCCCTTTAGGAGTGCCGTCAATGAAATGTGGGCCAATGACGTGTTATTGTATAACACCACACCGTACATTAACACTCCACTGACGTAGTACGTCAACGACATCACGATTACCGGCAGCGTGAGGTGCACGCTTGAGTCTCAGGACGTGCGCTAGCTGTGCACGTCATTTATTTCAAGCGTCAACTGCGCTTCGCAATTTCTCCGGATGTAATTGACGTATTGTGATTCAATTAACACCATTATTTTTGTAATTTTTCATGCTATTGATTGCATACGAAATAACCGGGGGTGTCCATTTAAAAATACACAAGTTTGTGTTAAAAATAGTACTTATTTACATTTTAAAATTTCGCATAGTATTTGTTTCTCTAAGCCCCTGCCGTACATTCATGCTAGTGAAAACAGTTTTTGAATATCTGTTGTTGTTCCAGAGATATTTAAGGTGGCAGAGTTAGATGAGACAAATGCAAATGATACAAATGGCTCTGAGCACTATGGGACTTCTGACGTCTTAAGTCTCCTAGAACTTAGAACTACGTAAACCTAACTAACCTAAGGACATCACACATATCGATGCCCGAGGCAGGATTCGAACCTGCGACCGTAGCGGTCGCGCGGTACTAGGCTGTAGTGCCTAGAACCGCTCGGGCACCCCGGCCGGCTTTAGGTGTGACACCCTATATATACAGGGTGAGACATCTAAGTCGTAACACCCCTTGTATCTCCCCAACCGTAATAGATACAAAGATGCCGTTTGGAGAGTGAATTGCAGGGACAGGGGCTACCTGAATACGTCACATTTTATGTTTGTGCTATTTTTTATTACAGAGATATGAGGCCATTTTTTTTTAAATGGAACCCTGTGTTAAATTGTAGCGTAACATGATGGGCTTAAAAAGACGGTTTCAAATATATATCATGATATTTATATATCAATATATATCAATATATATACACTCCTGGAAATTGAAATAAGAACACCGTGAATTCATTGTCCCAGGAAGGGGAAACTTTATTGACACATTCCTGGGGTCAGATACATCACATGATCACACTGACAGAACCACAGGCACATAGACACAGGCAACAGAGCATGCACAATGTCGGCACTAGTACAGTGTATATTCACCTTTCGCAGCAATGCAGGCTGCTATTCTCCCATGGAGACGATCGTAGAGATGCTGGATGTAGTCATGTGGAACGGCTTGCCATGCCATTTCCACCTGGCGCCTCAGTTGGACCAGCGTTCGTGCTGGACGTGCAGACTAGAGTCCTGCATGACCGAGTAAGCGAGCACAAAATACGAGATGGGGCGAGCACATCCTAACTGGATAGGCTGCCCGCACTAGTTCTTGTGTCCGAGCATAGAAGCCGTGACCGAATACGTAGCACGCAACTTCAAACACATTGCACGTGTCATTATCCGTGTGAGACTGCAGCCAGTACGGGATTCTCATTTGTGGTGTGTGTCTCTCTCTCTCTGCAATCATGCAGTGCGAGGAAACCAGTGCAGTAAGACGTAAGATTGAAATCAATGTTTACACATTCAAGACACGGGAAGGTCTAAAAAGCCAAGTACGGAGCATATTTTTGGTGGTTGTAGACGAAAAGAGTGCGTCTACTGGATACGTATCGTGCATAAACTGCTCCACATTATTGTGTTTCCAATCGGGAACCACTCTTTTAAAGAAACACAGTTGCAAGAAACCTCACAAAGATACAGCTCCTTCAGGAATACCGGCAGTAATAAAAAATAGTATTACAGCAAAGTGTGTTGCAATGTGTGCTAAAGATATGAGACCTTTTAATGCTGTTTGCGGTGAAGGTTTCAGAGAACTAGGCCAAGAATTAATACATCTAGGTGCGCAGTATGGAAAAGTTAACGTGGCAGATGTCATGCCACATCCCTCTACTATAAGCAGACATGTCAAAGAACAAGCTGATGCAATACGAAACAGTATATTGCCTTCTGTTATTGCGGAAGTTATTAATAAAACATGTGCTGCGATAGTTGATATGTGGACTGATTCGCATAATCAGGTGCACTATTTGACGCTTACATCTCATTACATTAACACAGATTCGTCTCTTCTGATCAATGTTTTATTTACAACAAAATTCCCGGACGTTAGGAAGACGGGAGTAAATATTATAAAAGAAAGTGCTCTATGAATTTAGCTGTGTAACGTACCCGTTGTTGGCAACGTTACTTTTGTATTAAAAGAAAGAGAGAGAGAGACAGTAATAAAGATAGATAGAGAGAGAGAGAGAGAGAAAGAGAGAGAGGCGTTGGATTTGCACAGTACAGTACAGAGCAGCGAGCCGTGGCGAGGCGACGTGAGACGTCAGCGGTGACCGGTCATGCTCGGTTATCCGCGTGTCCGGAATCCGGACATCAGACATGGGGCGAGTACGTGACCGAGCCGAGTCGTGTGGGGCCGGACACGAGCGGCTCGGTCCCCCTGTCAACAGGCGAGCAGTGACCGGTCAAACATGGAGCGTTGCAGCACTCTAGTGCAGACCGCGTGAGACGACGCTTCATCCAGTCCCAAACATGCTCAATGGGGGACAGATCCGGAGATCTTGCTGGCCAGGGTAGTTGACTTACACCTTCTAGAGCACGTTGGGTGGCACGGGATACATGCGGACGTGCATTGTCCTGTTGGAACAGCAAGTTCCCTTGCCGGTCTAGGAATGGTAGAACGATGGGTTCGATGACGGTTTGGATGTACCGTGCACTATTCAGTGTCCCCTCGACGATCACGAGTGGTGTACGGCCAGTGTAGGAGATCGCTCCCCACACCATGATGCCGGGTGTTGGCCCTGTGTGCCTCGGTCGTATGCAGTCCTGATTGTGGCGCTCACCTGCACGGCGCCAAACACGCATACGACCATCATTGGCACCAAGGCAGAAGCGACTCTCATCGCTGAAGACGACACGTCTCCATTCGTCCCTCCATTCACGCCTGTCGCGACACCACTGGAGGCGGGCTGCACGATGTTGGGGCGTGAGCGGAAGACGGCCTAACGGTGTGCGGGACCGTAGCCCAGCTTCATGGAGACGGTTGCGAATGGTCCTCGTCGATACCGCAGGAGCAACAGTGTCCCTAATTTGGTGGGAAGTGGCGGTGCGGTCCCCTACGGCACTGCGTAGGATCCTACAGTCTTGGCGTGCATCCGTGCGTCGCTGCGGTACGGTCCCAGGTCGATGGGCACGTGCACCTTCCGCCGACCACTGGCGACAACATCGATGTACTGTGGAGACCTCACGCCCCACGTGTTGAGCAATTCGGCGGTACGTCCACCCGGCCTCCCGCATGCCCACTATACGCCCTCGCTCAAAGTCCGTCAACTGCACACACGGTTCACGTCCACGCTGTCGCGGCATGCTACCAGTGTTAAAGACTGCGATGGAGCTCTGTATGCCACGGCAAACTGGCTGACACTAGAGTTGTGGCGTTTCGTGAATGAGTCGTTCATTTGAGCGACTCTAAATAAAGAATCGTAAGAATCGAATCGTGATACTGATGAATCGTCGTTCAAAAGAATCGTAAGAACGATTGTGTGTTTCCGAGTCGTGACGATTCCAAGTTCCAACGATTCATCGATTCTTAGTGCGCTATGCTTCGAAGGCAACTTCCGAATCATGCCGAGTCTTGCCGAATGATTACGGCCGCCAGATGGCAGTCAAGTGGAGGACGCATGTCAACAAAGGATGCTCGAAACGAACAAACGAAGTTCGTGGGCCGCAATATTACACGTGAAAACCAAGCTGACACTTGGCAGTGTCGTCTTCTCATGTAAATAGTTGTGCCAGTGGCAAGTTCTCAGACAAATTAAAAGCTAAATACCTATGCTTCGTATTTAGACGAAATGAAAGTTAAGCTAAATTTGCCTTGTGGAAGGGCTGTCAGCTGCGTTATGAATTGCAAGAGTGATGTGGACTTGGAAAGACATCTTAGCACAGAAAAACATAGGATGATATGAGCCAAATCACGTCTGCCTCACTGCTAGATTTTGTTACTATAAAACAGACGTCCGTAGTTAGATACGTTCAAGCCACACAACCAAACTGGCATACCACGTAATTTTGCACCACCTTTCGCACAAATCGACTCCTCTTTCCTGGCATACTGAAATAAAACAATACATGCAATCAAATCAAACGTGACGTATAAATCGAGAATCACATTTGTAACGTCATTTGCATGTTTACTCATAAATAAATTATTTATGGCATATATTATCATGACACAGTTCGATTCTAATCCCACTGACAATTTCAGACATGTCCTGCCATCTGTGAGTAAGATGTAGAACTTTTTGCATTCCGTAAGAATCGTGCCACCGCAGACTAGAATGAATCGTGAACGAATCGTAGGAATCGATTCGCAATGTGAGATTGAATCGTAGGAATCGAATCGGGAAAAAGAATCGTGTTGCCCAACTCTGGCTGACACTGACGGCGGCGGTGCACAAATGCTGCGCAGCTAGCGCCATTCGACGGCCAACACCGCGGTTCCTGGTGTGTCCGCTGTGCCGTGCGTGTGATCATTGCTTGTACAGCCCTCTCGCAGTGTCCGGAGCAAGTATGGTGGGTCTGACACACCGGTGTCAATGTTTTTTTTTCCATTTCCAGGAGTATATATATATATATATATATATATATATATATATATATATATAATGATATTTAGGCGAATAGTTTTTGAGATACAGATATGTTCTCGTATTGTGTTCGTCCTTCGAAGCGGCGTTGTCCAATGCGACCTTTCCTGTTGACCACTGGGGAACTTAACAGGTTGTTTTCCTGCTTCTCGATGACGCCATAAGGTGACGCACGACGTATCTGGAGAGAAGGGTATAAATGTGCTGCTGGGGTAATGAGACATAGCATTTCCGTCACAGCTTCTTGGAGCAGAAATATACACAAACGAAGAATGGTGAAAACAGAAGTAACGCTGTTAGAGCAATAAAGCGATATGGAGAGCTGTATCCTGATCGTGAGCGTCCTACGCGCCAGCCTCTTGCACGTATTTGCAAGAAACTACTTGAGTCGGGATCATGGAACGCCACACAGAGGACAAGGCAGAAAACTGCAACCGGCGAGGTACATGAAGAGGGCGTTCTAGCGTTGGCGCATAACGACCCTACTGTTTCGTCGCGACAAGTCAGAGAAGTGTTCTACGCATATTGCACCGGCATAGATTTTACCCGTTTTGCCTCTCATTACATCAAGCACTCTCCGATGTGGATTTCGAAGGGCGCCAGGAATTTTGCCGATTTGCTCTGCAGCGCCTACAACATAACCCAATGTTTTTTCAACGGGTGATTTTTATTGATGAAGCGACTTTCACAAACCATGGTAGTGTGAATTTGCATAATACGCGAGCTGGTCAATAGAGAACCCTCACTGGCTTCGACAAGTTAACGTGTGGTGCGTCATCGTCGCAAATGCCATTGTGGGGCCGTACGTCATTCCGGGTATACTAAATGGCAATAACTATGCACAGTTCCTGCGAAACGTTCTGCCCATTTTACTGGAAGAGGTACCACGAACAACGCGTCAGTGCATGTGGCTCCAACATGACGGCTGTCCTGCTCACTCTTCCCGTGTGGCTACAGAGCTGTTAAATGAAAAGTTCCCCGGTTGTTGGATAGGACGACGTGCTGAAGTCAAGTGGCCAGCCCGGTCTCCTGGTTTGACCCCTCTTGATTTTTTTCTGTGGGAAGCATTCAAACATAAAGTGTATGCTCAAATATCAACTACGCCAGACGATATGAAGCAATGTATCATCTAAGCGTGCGCTGATATCACACGTGACACCCTCGCGGCCGTTCACAAATCATTCGAACGGTGACTACAAATGTGCATTGCTGCAGTGAAGAAGCATTTTGAGTACATGTTTCAGTAAAGTTTTGTATCATGTACAGTATGTATTTTGCATCTTTGTGTGTATTTGCTTCGAATTGTGATGAATAGTAAATATTTTCAAATAAAAAACAAATACGTACGAAATAATTGTGTTCAATAAGGGTCTCCTCATTTACATTTGTATTTCTGTTACTTAAAATGTACTAACATCTTGTAGTATTTTAATACTGTATGTTGTCTACTATTTTAGTATCACAGTTGCCAAATAACTGAATAATATTTGCGCGATATCATCAGTTAATTTTTGCGCAAAATATCGCAGTATGTATTACTATTGTCGGGTAAATGGGCGTGTTTGTGTAAGGACGGACTCTCGACGTTTACCATGTACTCTACGCAACGGGAGAGGTCGCATTGGACAACGCCGCTTCGAAGGACGAACACGATACGAGAACATATCTTTGTTTCAGAAACTATTCGCCAAAATATTATGATATACAGATATTTAAAACCGTCTTTTCAGGCCCATCATATTAAGCTAAAATTTAACATATAGTTCCATTTAAAAAAACCAAAGATGGCACAAACATGAAATGTGATGTATTCAAGTAGCCCCTGTCCCTGCAATGCTCTCCAAACGGCATCTTTGTATCTATTACGGTTGGGGAGATACAAGAGGAGTTATGAAGTAGCTACCTCACTCTGTATATATTCCTGATAAAGTGGAATTTTTTAGTTTACCTTTCCTTAAAAACATCGCATGAAGACAAACAAACACTTATTTATTTGATGACGACTAGTTAATTACATATGAGGTTGAAGATAAATTGCAATTCACTGTCCACAAGCTAAATTTACTATGCCAACTACGCTATATGAAGATCTTTACTCATATGACAAAAGTTGTGAATTTAGAGGAGTCGGATATTTAAAATCAAATTATATCATTTCTAACAAGACAACAGAAGAAATAAATAGTCGTAACTATATCGGAAATCAAGTAAATTATCCATAAATCATCATTTATATGAAAATCTTGCAAAATTCCTCTACATGTGGAACTTAAACGAAACTTGAAAAGCAAGTGAGGGGTAGACATTTTTAAATTTTATTAAAGTATGTCTTTTATCATAGTGTTGTGGGTCCTCGTCGCTTATTAAACACGAGAAAAATTTGACTCAGGCGTCTGAAATGAGATTCCTAACAGCTGTGGGAGGACGTTCAATTTAGATAAAATAAAGAAAAAGATAAGATTCCATCAATTTGGCTAACCCACAAAGATGGAACAAGGGCCCTTTCTAAATGCTTAAAATGAAGAAGGTGATGAATAGAAAAGTGCAGATTTGTGGAACGTATCATATTCTCTGTGTCTGACATGAATTTTTAATGGACAAAACACTATGTGAAAGAAGGGTACAAAGCCAAAATTTTAGAATACAATAGTACGCACATGGAAGCGAATCTTGGACATTAACTAAGGAAGACAAAAGAATAATATAATCAGCTGAAATGCAATTTAAGAATCAGGTATAAAGTAGAAAACAATGTTTTCCTATTATAACGAAGGAACATAACAAATGTTGCTTAAATGAAAAGATTGAGCAAGGACGTATAAAATGAAAACAACATACGATTGTAATGGAGGAGTACAGATAAGCAGACATTTGATCAGTTATAAACCAGTACGAAAGAGACATGTAGGACGATAGACAGCCTGCTGGCTTTAATGCAAACGGAGAGGGCTGTAAGTCCACTCCACGAAGTGAAGAAGAAGAAGAAAGTGAAAATGTTTCAAAGAAAGGAAATGATTAGTGCTTCATTAAGTGGAATTATAAAAATTCTGAATATATTTCTGTTCAAAAAAAGGAGAGCCTTCAAAAGTAGTTTCTTCGAGTAATGTCTTAATTTGGCTTCCTTCTGAGAAACACAACAGGTTACGTTACAAGGCTTAATCTGCTTGCGAGAGACGAGCGTGGCATCAGCTACGGGCACACGCTGCAGCAGCAGGATATTGATTCGATGTCGGAAACCTGACTGCGGAATATGGCAGCAGGTGTTTCCAGAGAAGGCACCAGGCGAAACCGCGATTTACGAGCTGCGTGGCACGCAAAGTGTATTGTTCCATAGTATGGTGTAAGCAAAATCAATAATACTTCAGCGTTTATTTGTTAATTTTATTTTACAGGATCGTGGGAGTTTGTGCTAAAGTGCATCGTGAGGCGTGGAAATGAGCCTATATTCGAGTATATGCAATGTCATAAGAAAGAGATTTATGGTTATACTTCAGGAGTAGCTTTATTCTATTACAAAATCTTCATTCATAAAGGAAAGACTCGGAACTTTGAACGACATTAGACGATGCGATTCCTATTTGTCTCATTCTGGTTTTATACGTCAAGATTCGTGCTCTGACCAGCCTCTTAATATTGACAAGTTACGCTTAGTAACGATGTTTGTTATGTGCTGTGCTTAGCTACTAATTACAGTATTGCTGGTCAACAGAAACCGGTTATCATCTAGTTGTAATTACGTTACATTGCGGTGAAGACCGTTAAATTTGTGATGAATAGCACAGATCGTTTTTTCTCACTACTGCCTGTCTCAGGTATAACAAATTCTTAGCAACAACTGAAGACAAGCACTGTACGCTACATAAAGCCTATTAAAATTTTTATATCGTAAAAAACACACAATGTACTCTATAATCTGGATGATGAGTTTTTGCAATATTGTTTCCGTTACGTGACAAAGAAGCGCCATATTTTCTGAAGATATAACGTGATTATATGACGATGTAACAAGCTTTCAGGGATGATAGAGAAAATGAAACGTATCACTTTGAGGTAAGGGACGTTTGTCCGGATACTACACAGAAGAAAGTGGTAAGCGAAAATCGTTGTGATACCTCTGACAGTGGAACAAATGTACCGGTACTGTTGTTGCTTACATTGCAGGGCAGGAAATTTTCAAGAGGTGGTAATACGGAACGAAACAAGAAAAAACATCAGTTCTAAAATGCATATCTTATGAGGCACAGGCACGAGTTCAGAGGAAGAGATGTGTTTCACACTATCGAAAATGAAGAATTGTAAAAGCAAGATGGCACATCAGAGTGACAATGGACTAAACAGTAGTTTCCTAAATTATTTTGTTCATTTACAAGATAGCTCACTGCCACTCTCAGTGTATACAGCAAAACATCTGAAGTACTACGGCTCCTGTCGCAGAAGATATATCTGAGATGAGTAAGCAAATATATTTCTCTGGTGACAGCCGTTGTTTCATCTTATCAGTGACTATTTAACTCGAAACAAAACGTTATGTGGTAGATTTCACGGAAATATTTAGGACAGTTAAGAACATTTAAACTGAATAATTAAATTGGGAACATGAACTATAAATACGAATGTATAAGATTTTACATTCAAATGCAGAATTATCGCACAGTCTAATCTTTGGCTTTGAAACGTCCCCTTAGAACAATTTATACAAGACTACGCTTAACCTGACACACAATATTATTTAGCGCAACGCAATCTGACTATCAAAGATCCCTGCAAAAGAATGGCCCTGAGTAACATTAAACTATACGTTTCACAAATCGCTTACCTCACAAAAATCTTGGTTACTCGAACTACTGCAATACAGCGAGCGCCACTACTGCCAGCTAAATAAAAGATTCAAACTACTGAAGGCGCTAACTACTGATAGGGATAGTTAGCAAATGAAAGATATTAATAGAGAACAAACAATGTATTTACCTTAATATTCATAATTGACATCCAGTATTACAAATTATCAAAGCTCCGCCATCTCTCTCCCCACATCCACCACTGCTGGCGGCTCACCTCCAACTGCGCAACGCTACGCGCTGTTCACATCCAGCTATAGCAGTTGATGACAACAATGGCAGACAACAATGCAAACTAGCCACAGACTGCACACAGCACAGCCAGTGATTTTCATACAGAGCGCTACGTAACGTTGCCAATAAGAAAACATAAACAGCAAACTTACATAAAGAAAACATAAACAGCCTACTTACACAGCCCCTATGCTCCCCACAAAAAATATTACAAATTTTTTTGGCCAGTGGCCAATAATGATTTGATAAAATTTTTCATAATTACAATAACAAAGAAATCAAATGCACATACTTATTTATACAATGTTGATCAAAAGCTAAAATTTTCTCACAGTCCATAAAGACAGTCCAGATTGTTCATCACAGTAAAATTTCAGTGTTTTTTTTTTTTTTTCAAAATCTGGGCAGTAAAAGACAATGCACACGGAAGTAGTGGATTTCCATGCAGTCTTGAAGAAGTAGTATTGTCCTTCCAACTGAAAGACAGTGCTGAGTCTTGACATGCAGACAGGTAATGGGCCACAACAGAGCAAACCCACAGCAGAGTCATTCGACGTTTTGAAGAAGATTGGTAGGTAGGTCATCACAGAGTAGACCCACTGTAGTCCTTGTAGAGAGTATGGTATTGGTGGGCCACCAGAGGTGCAAACCCATTGCAGTCCTTGTAGAAATTGTGGACAGGCCCACTGTAGTCCTGGTAGAGATAGTGGTATTGGTGGGCCACCAGAGGTGCAGACCCACTGTAGTCCTTGTATAGATGGTCAGCAGCCATCTGTTGTGACTGTGCGGGTGCACAATCACCATTGAAGAGTCTTGCAGTTAATATAGCAAGTCCATAACCACCACTTGTGCACTCACAAAGTTTTTGGAATTGTCCTTAGAACCAGTAATGCTGTTATCCAGTCCCTTGCTGAATTAGTAACACACGTGCAAACACTAACAGTCCCTACTTCTCACATATTGTCCATATAGTATGACCAACAGAAAAGTGTGCAGTGAAATGTAACTTACAAGTTACTTAATTTGATGAACTGGTGTCAATTACAATTTTATGACGTAAGAATACAATTACAAAGGTACAAAATACATCATTAAAAACATAACAATACAGATAATATTTGTAGTAATATAGGCTCTACAAAACAATAGAAATAAACATATACATCAGTGTTACAAGAATTATGACATAAGTAAATACATAAAAGGTCAGAATAACTTGCAAAACATCAACTTCACACATGAGCATTAAAACAAAACAGAATAAATAATGTCTAAGCATCTTTACAAAGTAAATAACAGATTATTAGAAAAATTCTACAACATAAGTCTTATCAGATAAACACATAAAGACAGGAAAAACACAAATAGACAAGGGTACACAAACATATAGAGGGATGACACAAAAGGAAAGGACAGGGTTTGTTTTACTGCAGTATTTTGCAAACAAAACTTTCTTTGCTTCTTGGGGATCTCCCTTCATTCATCATTATTCCCAAAAGTCCTATCTAAGCCTGCCTTCTGTATTCTATTCACATCCTCTGTCAAAAATAGTTTTTCTCCACTGTACAGTATCCCTTTTCTTTTTTTTTGCCCAAACCATTTTCATATAGCTTCACAATACATTTCTTCCAAGTCATCATAGTTAGTTTCTTATATAGTCTACCCCTCTTAAGCTAACTTAAATCTACTGAGCTTAGATATATATACCAAGGGACGAGGCAATGCAGCATCACATAAAACAATTAACACAAACAGAAATGACAAAAAAATGGAAAATCGCAAAGCAAGCTACAGTAAATCTAAATTACCAAGCAATGCAATATTACAAATAATATGAGCCAATGTGCAGCAACAATAAAAATAAATCAATACTAAAACTAGCTTAAGAGAGTAATACAAAGTGAAATTTAGTAGCACTATGCCTGGCAAACAGCAGCAGAAATAACTTATATCTAAACATGACATAGCTCAAGCAGAAAAAAACATTACACTAAAGACAATAATGCAGACAAGGGAAATGCATATTCACATCTTAATGTCTATGTAATTAAAGTGGTGCACCATAACAACTTATTGTAAAAAAATATTACCATGTACTTGAAAAGAAAATTATGTGTTACTGTTACTAGTTCCTTCTTATTGTTCTTTCCTTTCCAAGTGCTCCTTTTTTTAAAGAATGTGGATCATAAAATAATTATTTAATAGATCTGTTGACAGAAAGTGTTCACATTAGCAAATGCATTTAAGTTTATTTTATAAAACCAATGCTGCAACACAGCTGGAAACCAGATATTAAACAAAATGAGCAATCTCTCAACTACAAAGACAACAGATGTAAAATGTTTCTCATCATTTCATTAGGCATTTTAGTAAATATCATAAATTACGAGTTCCACAGTATGCTTTCAACAAGGAAATGTCAATAGCGAGGATAATGGCCTCCCCTTTTTTTTTCTACCTGTGCCTCTGAAAACACACACACTAATGGCTTTTTCTCCAGGCGTCTGACGCAGCTGGATGCCCACGACGCATTAGGTGCAGGTGGTCACTTAACTTTCTTACGGAAATATTTACGACAGCAGTTTCCGCTACAGTGACAGTCTCATATACAAAATTTCACGGGTCGAGAATTTGCGTTGCAAATGTGTAGAAACAAAATCTTATGAATATAACAGTGTCCAAAAAATTTTCGCCGGCATTGTGATACATTCACACATATAAACACACATTTCATAACTCTTAAAGTACGATTCTTGGTTTCCAACATCCTTTATCACAAGTCAGAGTCCCTAACCACTACTCATTATTCCTTACCTTATTACACATATACATATTCATCGCCACTTCTTCAATATTTCATCATAATAAATATGTAGCATAATCAAATTCCTCATATAACATCGGCTTATTGATCATAAACATACCTCAACAGCATAATACACATCGTCATCGTAATAATATCATAACATCTCAGTCAATTCTCAAAATCGTCGTAGCTTCCTCCAATAATGAAAAAAAAATTCTTCTGCTCATGTCAAAAGTGTCATCTGCCTCAAACGTACTTTAAAAATCGTGATCCCATACCAAATATATCTTTCAAAGCTCTCATAATATCACAATGGGTCTGAAAAAATATGAACAGTTCACAAAGTACAGACAAAATACAATTTCGTAAGTGTGAAGTTATCCAATGGTGTAATTGCGTAAACATCTGTCACTGCCGTAGTAAAAAAGTTTGTCTCTCTCAGTTAAATGATCACATAGCTGTGTAATTATGTGTTAAAGAAATATGGTACCGATGTGTAAAGTTGTATAAGCAAATACCATATTAGCTAGGGCTCCTTGTGCTTGCCAAACACATGGTACACAAAGTAAGCGTGTACCCCCCTGAGGATTAATGTAATTATACCCTCAGGTGTTACAGGTTACAGCAATGGAATGAAATGTATCACGGAAAACCTTTGTATCTTTGTACTTCAAATATCTTTAAAAATAAATGTTTTAAGTACAAAATTAATTACTCAAATACGTGTACTGTAGGGCTAAACTGTGCGTCTTGTTGTAAGATAATCTCTGTGGAAGTGTCATTGTTATCGTCCTCCGAAAGCTAAGTTCTTCAGAAGCCAATGTACTTACCTCATGATAAACAAAAGTGAAATGCTTTGCGTATAGATATCTTAGTTATTACGCTTATTGCCGTGATGAGGAAAGTACTATGCTGTAATGTATTGTTGTCCTATGGGAAAGGCTGTCTCCTTGTAGCCATAGCACAAAGGTCACCACTAAAACATGTCTCACTTTACAGAAGAATTCAGAAAAAACTGTGCAGATACGAAACAGATACACCGCAAAAGCAACATTGTAAATTGTCACTCATTAGTAGCGTCATGATAAAATCGTGTAGCTGTCACATAAACTAACCACTGTGTCATCTGGTATTTCACAGAAAGTACTTTAAATCCAGAATATATTTTCAAGTAAACCAAAATGTTGCATTAAAATCTCATTAGCAGTACTGGTAAATGTTCTAAGTATGTGAGCCTTATAGTCGTTATGTAATCGTGCAACTAACAAGCAAGAATGTACACACACAATAACACTGTGTCGTCTGTTCGCAATAACAATGCATTCGTAATTTCTGTTTAAATAAGTTCTCTTGGTTCTTGACTGGATAGTTAACTTTAAAACATAGTTGCATGTTAACAGTTTCTGAGATTGAAAAAGAGTACTAGTAATGTGAAGTGAAAAATTTTACAGCAAAGACTAAGTTAAAAAGCAGATTATCTCCCAATAAATGGTTTTACATGTGAAATGTGGTGTAGCCCTTTGCTCTTCCTAGTACGCAGAGTTTCAACTTTAACGCAATTATCATGTGGTATACATCGGTAAAGAATACTGGAATTTTTCTCAAGGTTAGCGTCAATGTTATTTTTCCCTGATCCAGCAGGCGCACGTGGCTGCCTACGGTGCGAGTCATTGTCTGTTTCTTTGTTGGCGCGCGTCGTTACTGGGATTAGGAGACCTAGCGTCTACAAATTCGCCTTGCCGAGAGGGCGCTGCTCTGTTTGAAGCTCGCCAGTTCTGATGAAATTCAGGTCTGTCGTTACGTCGGTAGTTGACATTGTTTCTTGTTTGTCGGTCATGTGGTGGAGAATTTCTCCCGGAATCGTAACTGCGCGCTGAACTGTTGTGTCTGAAGTTATTCTGTCTCCCTTGATAATAATTGTTTTTGTTCCCATATTGTCTGTTTCTATGGTAATCTCTGTCATATTCACTACCGCGGAGAGGTGATCTTTCCCTGTAATTATTACTGCTCTGCCAACGGTTGTCATACGGGTGGTGTCTGTTTTGGTCACGATTTGTATTGTGAGAATAGTCTTGTCGTGTCCAGTTATTATTTCTTTCATCGCGGAATTGCGACGGATGTGACCTGTAATTGTTGTGTTCCTGTTTTCGCGTTACGCGATTGTCAGTGTCAATTTCTAATTCTTGTAACAGTCCCTGAAAAGCTTCAATGTCGTCTTTGCAACGACCTGCTAAAATAATATGTCGTAAATGTTCAGGTAATTTGATTAAGCAAATGCGGATGAGTTCTGAGGGGCTGTATGGGTTTGACAGGTACTGATTCTTGTGCAACATGTCTTCAAAATATTTCACAAGACTGGAAAATTCAGATTGTTCGAAATGTTTCATCATTATGATGCCATGTTTTACTAGGTCTTGTGTAGCTTGAGACCAATATGCTGAGAGGAAGGCATGGTAAAATTCTCCTTCACTGTGACAATCGTGAATGGCCGATCGCTGGTTCATTCTCTAAGTAGCCACCCATAAATTCTAATCTGTGTTCTAATGACCAGTTGGGAGGAAAACAATGAGAGAATTGATGGAGCCACACTTGTGGATGAATGTCGTTGGCAGAATTCTTAAACGTTTTGAATTTACGTGTAGTAATGAACAATCATCATGTCGGCGAGTCGCATGTCAGTCATTGTTACGTCGTTTCGGCGGTTCCATCTCAAAATTCGGCGTACCTTGCCAATTTCTTTCATAATTTCCGAAGTGCCTTGTGTTATTATTTTATGGCTGTTCCGTATTTCTATGTCCCTCTTCCCGTATTGGACCTCGAGTGTCCTCAGAAATACGTAATTCTTGTATTACCTGAATCAGCTGACCTTGTACTTCCCGGGTTTCTCTTTGGTGTTGCGTATTAATTTGATTCAGATTTTGTTTCAGTTTCCTAATTTGTTCGCACTCTTCTGTGTCATTAAAGACTACCGGTTTTGTGTCATTCAGATCATCATCTACCTTTGTAGATAAGTTAGTGACCTGATCCGAAAGTTCGGCTACTTTCTCTGATAGTGAACACATTTCCTCAGTGTGTTTTTCTGAACCAAGTTTCAGAGTGTCCATTTGTGTTGAAATCGAATCTACTGTGTCCTTTAAGTTTTCCTGAGTTTTTGAAAGTTGCGTAACCGAATTGGTAGATGCAACTGAGTCAATTTTAGCCCACAAGGTCTCATGATTTTCATGAACAATGGTTTGCAACCACAATGGACGTGAATGGACGCAGGTGATCAGTCGGGATGTTTACGTACGTGTCGCCTGTCAGAGTCGTATCTAGACGTATCAGGCGTCCCATATCGCTCCAACTCCACACGCCCTACACCATTACAGAGCCTCCACCAGCTTGAACAGTCCCCTGCTGACATGCAGGGTCCATGGGTTCATGAGGTTGTCTTCGTACCAGTACGCGTCCATCCGTTCGATACAATTTCAAGCGAGACTCGTCCGAGCAGGCAACACGTTTCCAGTCATCAACAGTCCAATGTCGGTGTTGACGGGCCCAGGTGAGGCGTAAGCTTTGTGTCGAGCAGTCATCAAAGGTACACGGGTGGGCCTTCGGTTCCGAAAGCCCACATCGATGATGTTCCTTTGAATGGTACGCACGCTGACACTAATTGATGGCCCAGCACTGATAGCTACAGTAATTTGTGGAAGGGTTGCACTTCTGTAATGTTGAACGATTCTCTTCAGTCCTCGTTCGTGCCCTTCTTGCCGGATTTTTTTCCGACCGCAGCAGTGTCGACGATTTGATGCTATACCGCATTCATGGCATTCACGGTACACTCGTGAAATGGTCGAACGGTAAAATCCCCACTTCATCGCTACCTCGGAGATGCTGTGTCCCATCGCTCGTGCGCCGACTATAACAACGTGTTCAAACTCACTTAATGTTTGATAACCTGCCATTGTAGGAGCAGTAACCGATCTAACAACTGCACCATTTGTTGTCCTATAAGGGCATTGCCGACCGCAGCACCGTATTCTGCCTTTTTATATATTTGAATACTAATGCCTATACCAGTTTCTTTGGAGCTTCAGTGTGTATTGATAAAACTGTACGTGACCTACACTACAGCACATACTGCAGTACAGACACCTCATATTACCATTTTCACTCCAAGTTCATATTTGTGTTCAGTGTATTCAACAATTCGTAAGTGTTTATACATCCGTAAATATACACAAGAAAATTCGCTCAAGTTACAGTGATGCTCCACCATTCAGTCAAAATAAGGAGAAATTTATCGACTGAAATACGCTGAGAAGCAGAACTAAAGGTCCACTTCTTTAAAACATCCAGTAAGTATGAATTTTGGCTGAAAGGTGCGTATAACCCCTCTCTATAATGGTGCAAAAGCATGGTGTTCAAAGACGTCACCCTCGGCCTGGCGACACTGCAAACAGCAAGGTGTCCACACATACAAAGAAAAGCAAGTTCATGTGAGGTGCAAGGTGGGTTACTGATGTCTCACTGGCTCCATATTTCACCAAAATTCTGCCTGACGCCACCTTGGCCGCGTCACACGATGGAGAGATCGTCACCCCTTCCTCAACCACATCTCACTCTTTCTCTTGATGCCTTTGCCGTGGAGGTCAGAATCGCGACTTCCAAATTTGAAATCTTGGGGTCTTCTTATGGGCGGTGACAGATGAATACACTTCACTCGCGTCGCTAACAATCGACACGAAAACTTCTCAGCAGGTTGTATGAAGGGCGTGAATGAAACAACTTCTTCCTTCGGGGCGTTTATTTACACAAATTTCGCGCTCGACAGTGTGAAGTGCCGTGTTCAACAGAACGACGATCTTCACAACGTTTGACACTGCGGATATCCCTCTGACGATGCACTCTTTCTCTAAGAACATTGAATGAGATCTTACCCCTTTGGTCTGCAGCGCAATTTTTGCTTTGGTATACAGGGTGGAACCCAGAAGGATTTTTCAGGACCATTTGACGATCTTTGAACGTGTTCTGAAGTAACAAGCCATGTTTATACTTTCTTTCAGGACCATTTGACGATCTTTGAACGTGTTCTGAAACAACAAAGGATGTTTATACTTTCTCAACCCTCCTGCTTCGCCCCCTACTCTGGCATGATAGAAAGTGGGGAGGAGTTGAAGTACAATATTTGTAAGTAGGCTGTCTAGTTTTTTATGTATAATATATATATATATATATATATATATATATATATATATATATATATATTATGACTATTGAACACTATTAAAGTAAATACTACACTCCTGGAAATGGAAAACAGAACACATTGACACCGGTGTGTCAGACCCACCATACTTGCTCCGGACACTGCGAGAGGGCTGTACAAGCAATGATCACACGCACGGCACAGCGGACACACCAGGAACCGCGGTGTTGGCCGTCGAATGGCGCTAGCTGCGCAGCATTTGTGCACCGCCGCCGTCAGTGTCAGCCAGTTTGCCGTGGCATACGGAGCTCCATCGCAGTCTTTAACACTGGTAGCATGCCGCGACAGCGTGGACGTGAACCGTATGTGCAGTTGACGGACTTTGAGCGAGGGCGTATAGTGGGCATGCGGGAGGCCGGGTGGACGTACCGCCGAATTGCTCAACACGTGGGGCGTGAGGTCTCCACAGTACATCGATGTTGTCGCCAGTGGTCGGCGGAAGGTGCACGTGCCTGTCGTCCAGGGAGCGGACCGCAGCGACGCACGGATGCACGCCAAGACCGTAGGATCCTACGCAGTGCCATAGGGGACCGCACCGCCACTTCCCAGCAAATTAGGGACACTGTTGCTCCTGGGGTATCGGCGAGGACCATTCGCAACCGTCTCCATGAAGCTGGGCTACGGTCCCGCACACCGTTAGGCCGTCTTCCGCTCACGCCCCAACATCGTGCAGCCCGCCTCCAGTGGTGTCGCGACAGGCGTGAATGGAGGGACGAATGGAGACGTGTCGTCTTCAGCGATGAGAGTCGCTTCTGCCTTGGTACCAATGATGGTCGTATGCGTGTTTGGCGCCGTGCAGGTGAGCGCCACAATCAGGACTGCATACGACCGAGGCACACAGGGCCAACACCCGGCATCATGGTGTGGGGAGCGATCTCCTACACTGGCCGTACACCACTGGTGATCGTCGAGGGGACACTGAATAGTGCACGGTACATCCAAATCGTCATCGAACCCATCGTTCTACCATTCCTAGACCGGCAAGAGAACTTGCTGTTCCAACAGGACAACACACGTCCGCATGTATCCCGTGCCACCCAACGTGGTCTAGAAGGTGTAAGTCAACTACCCTGGCCAGCAAGATCTCCGGATCTGTCCCCCATTGAGCATGTTTGGGACTGGATGAAGCGTCTTCTCACGCGGTCTGCACGTCCAGCACGAACGCTGGTCCAACTGAGGCGCCAGGTGGAAATGGCATGGCAAGCCGTTCCACAGGACTACATCCAGCATCTCTACGATCGTCTCCATGGGAGAATAGCAGCCTGCATTGCTGCGAAAGGTGGATATACACTGTACTAGTGCCGACATTGTGCATGCTCTGTTGCCTGTGTCTATGTGCCTGTGGTTCTGTCAGTGTGATCATGTGATGTATCTGACCCCAGGAATGTGTCAATAAAGTTTCCCCTTCCTGGGACAATGAATTCACGGTGTTCTTATTTCAAATTCCAGGAGTGTATATTTATTCTCTATCAAAATCTTTCATTTGCTGACTATGCCTATCAGTAGTTAGTGCCTTCAGTAGTTAGAATCTTTTATTTAGCTGGCAGTAGTGGCTCTGAGTACACAGTATGGTTTGAGAGTAAGTCGGAGAAAGACGAAGGTAATGAGAAGTAGTAGAAATGAGAACAGCGAGAAACTTAACATCAGGATTGATGGTCACGAAGTCAATGAAGTTATGGAGTTCTGCTACCTAGGCAGTAAAATAACCAATGACGGACGGAGCAAGGAGGACATCAAAAGCAGACTCGCTATGGCAAAAAGGCATTTCTGGCCAAAAAAAGTCTACTAATATCAAATATCGGCCTTAATTTGAGGAAGAAATTTCTGAGGATGTACGTCTGGAGTACAGCATTGTATGGTAGTGAATGTTGAAAATTAAGTGGACTGATAAGGTAAGGAATGAGGAGGTTCTACGCAGAATCGGAGAGGAAAGGAATATGTGGAAAACGCTGATAAGGAGAAGGGACAGGATGATAGGACATCTGCTAAGAAATGAGGGAATGACTTCCATGGTGCTAGAGGGATCTGTAGAGGGCAAAAACTGTAGAGGAAGACAGAGATTGGAATACGTCAAGCAAATAATTGAGGACGTAGGCTGGAAGTGCTACTCTGAGATGAAGAGGTTAGCACAAGAAAGGAATTCGTGGCGGGCCGCATCAAACCAGTCAGTAGACTGATGACAAAAAAAAAAAAAAAAAAAAAAAAAAAAAAAAAAGAAAGTGGCTCTCGCTGTATTGTAGTAGTTCGATTAACGAAGATTTTTGTGAGGTAAGTGATTCATGAAAAGTATAGGTTATTGTTAGTCAGGGCCATTCTTTTGTTCTTTTGTAGGGATTATTGAAATACAGATTGCGTTGCGCTAAAATATTGTGCGTCAGTTTAGTGTTGATCAGAATACGTGAAGAGCGAAATGTCTGAGTACATTCAGTTGCCGGCCGGTGTGGCCGTGCGGTTCTAGGAGCTTCAGTCTGGAACCGCGTGACCGATACGGTCGTAGGTTCGAATCCTGCCTCGGGCATGGATGTGTGTGATGTCCTTAGGTTAGTTAGGTTTAAGTAGTTCTAAGTTCTAGGGGACTGATGACCACAGATGTAAAGTCCCATAGTGCTCAGAGCCATTTGAACCATTTTTTACGTTCAGTTCTGTTCAGCTGTTTGAAAAGCAAATAATGTAATAGGTTTTCCAGCACAGTCATTCATAAATTTTGCTAAGGTGACGTTTCATAAATTGACAGATGAATAAAATAGCAAATGGTAATTATAAGTACCTGCTTCCTCCCCTCCAGCTAGGCGACACCCTCGATGCCATCTGCACACCTTTGTTGAGCATTTTAAAGATGTACCTCTACAGAGACAACCCTGGACCGATTCGTAGACGCCTGTGGGCAGATAACCCTTCAGCACATTTCAGCTGAGTGGTACCACACTGCTGCTGTAGTGCCTGCTTGCCCGCATGTGGTCTGAGATGTTACCTCTGCCTAGGAATCGGTCAAGGATTGTTGCTGTACATGTACATTTTAAAGTACCAAGAAAATGTACGTGGATGGTACTGAGGACCTCGTCCTCTGACAGGGGGTCCTTTGCTGCTTTATTCACGAATGTGTCAATGTCTCACCTCCCGTCCCAGGTGCTCACGTCACAGGAGCGCGAAACAAGTGGGATGCAAAAGGATAAACAACCTTTGCTGCTTCAGAACACGTTCACATATCGTGGAATGGTTTTGAACAGTCCTTAGGGTCTCTGTGTACCGGACCAACGGGGTAAGATCTCGTGCAGTAGGGTTGCACTCCACAAAGTCCTCAGAGAAAGGGTGAATTGTCTGTGGGTTGTAGGCAGTGTCAAAGGTTGCACATAGCACTGCAAACTGTCGACCGCGAAATGAACGCCTCAAAGGAAGAAGTTGTTTCACTGACGCCTTTTATACCATATACTGAGGAGTTTTCCTATCGATTCTGAGCGGCGATGTTTCTCAAATGTTTTCCTTGGTCACCCATAAGAAAACCGCTGGGCATTGCGGGTCATGATCACGAACGACGAGGCGTCAAGAGAAGGGGTAAGATGTGGATATGACAGATGCTACGTCCTTCCCATCGTGTGGCACGTTCGGGCGGCGTTTATCAGAGCTAATAACGGAAATCAGAGCTCGTACGGAAAGATATAGGTGTTCATTCTTTCAGCGCGCTATACGAGATTGGAATAATAGAGAATTGTGAAGGTGGTTCGTTGATCCTCTGCCAGGCACTTAAATGTGATTTGCAGAGTGTCCATGTAGATGTAGATGTAGAATTGTGGTGAAATATAGTGCCTGTGTGACATAATTAACCCACCTCACTTGAAATTCTGGGATGTGGCTTTTTTTTCGAATGTGCCGACACCTTGGGGTTTGAAGCATCGCCGAAAATGGCGCCACGCTTTCGTATCATTATAGAGGATGGTTGTAAGCACCTTTGAGCCAAATTTCATGTAAATGTGAGTTTTCGTGCTTGAAACAAGGACACCTGTTATATAGCCAAGACCGGACGTGAGTCTAGTAACATGTAAGTTTGGGGAAAGCATTTGTTTAGCGATGAATTATTTTGCTAAACTGTAACTGGTCTGGTCTAGTAGTACCATTACGTGTGTTTGTAGTACGGTTCAAATGGTTCAAATGGCTCTGAGCACTATGGGACTTAACATCTGAGATCATCAGTCCCTTAGAACTACTTAAACCTAACTAACCCAAGGACATCACATGCACGAGGAAGGATTCGAAACTGCGACCGTAGCAGCGGCGCGGTTCCGGACTGAAGCGCCTAGAACCGCTCGGCCACTGCGGCCGGCTGTTTATAGTAGTACCATTACGTGTGTTTTAGACAGTGACAGTGGTATTCAAGAGTACGACAGCAGTACCCCAGGATTATTGAGGCTGTAGATTAATATATCAACCATTTCAGTTGTACTATCCATTTTCTCGGCTATGTGACTTACCAATTACCATTGGATTTTTGTTAAAGTCTGAAAGCCTACTTCGGCTTGTAAATTCAACCCGAGATGTACATGAAATTTTCTGAACACGATTTGCCTCGAAATCTACCCCAAAGATATTAAACCTTAACCCTTGGGGAAGTGTTGTGACTGGAGCAATATTATGTCGGATGTGGCAGGCATTTCGCAAACGGAACTGATTATTCTAAATTCAGAAGGATTTTGAATTAACTCTGACTATAAAACCTGTACGTCAATCTTTCATTGTGATTTGAACTGTGTCTTGTAGATTCGAATTGTACAGGACAAACATGCTTTCCATTTGTAGGCGGTAATACATAAAAAAGACTTACTAATCCATGCCCTGTGTGATTAAGAAGATGACATGCGATAACGCCTTTTCTATTGCTGCATGGCTTGTAGAACTATATCACATAACCATACCTGTAATGTTGTATCAATCTTAAGGATTTCAGTATAATATTGGAAAACTGAATATAGTGTTTCTATCAGCCAACTGAGGCACTGATGTCGGAAGTAGAACAGTATATTGGTTTCCACATGTTCTCGTCAAATCGAATGGACCACAATAGAATCCGAAGTCCTCGCAGTAGTATGAGAGAAACCGTGACACGAGCTGTTAGTTCGTTTTTACATAGCCTTGAAGCAGTCGTTTTTCGTGTCATATTCACTCCGGTTGGCTCCCTGACAATTTGTTTGTTGTCCCGACACTCCTATTAACACTTAGGGTGCGTGTGACGTAATATTACGGCGCTTGCGGGAAATGAGAATGTGCGGCGGACGTAATATTACGTCACGCCAGTTGCGATGAGTTTCTGTGGTTTCGAACGTATTTTTACGGCTCCCAGAATCGTCTGTGAGATCTTCAGACTTCGTAGACGACGGTAGCGGTATCACTTAACAATTCATCGTTTTTGAAACGTTTCTTATTGACTCGTGCATCGTTAGCATTAAGCGACGTTCGAATTGAGTAGTTAGCACTAATATCAGATAGTACAAAATATTCAGCAAAAGGTATGTGTTTCGGATATGTTCCGTTAACATTCATCCTCTTCTTTGTTTAATTTTAGGAGTCTAGAGACCTTTTCGATGGATGTTATTTTAGTGATATAGAAACTAAATGCCTGATTCTTCTCTTAGTTCTAAATTTCCCTATATCTTAAGGCAGTGTAACGGAAGCTGTACCATTGAATATATATGTTTAGGTTTACGAATATAGGTTCAATCTAAGCCTTGATTTTCAGGGATTAATAATGCCTGAGGAGAGGCACTGCAGTAGAAGTCATGCTGTTAGCAAAGACACTCGTGTCGGTCGTGTGCTGTGACAGCACATTACAGACAGATTTCGCCGGACTGTCCTAACGGATATGTTCGACATTGATTTCTGCGGTTATCTCACGCAGCGTTGCTTGTCTCTTAGCACTGACAACTTTACGAAAACGCCGGTGCTCTCGGTCGTAAAAAATGGTTCAAATGGCTCTGAGCACTATGGGACTTAACTTCTGAGGTCATCAGTCCCCTAGAACTTAGAACTACTTAAACCTAACTAACCTAAGGATATCACACACACCCATGCTCAAGGCAGGACTCGAACCTGCGACCGTAGCGGTCGCGCGGTTCCAGCCTGTAGCGCCTAGAACCGCTCGGCCACCCCGGCCGGCTCTCGGTCGTACAGTGAAGGCCGTCAGCCACTGCGTAGTACATAGTGAGAGGTAATTTCTGAAATTTGGTACTCTCGGCACACGCTCAACACTGTGGCTTGCGGAATATTGAATTCCGTAACGATTTGCAAAACGGAATGTCCCATGTGTAGAGCTCCAACTACTATTCCGCGTTCAGGGTGTGTTGATTCCCGTTACGCGGTAATAATCACCTCGCAGACCCTTTCACATGAATCACACGAGTACAAACGACAGTTCAAAATGGTTCAAATGGATCTGAGCACTATGGGACTTAACATCTATGGTCATCAGTCCCCTAGAATTTAGAACTACTTAAACCTAACTAACCTAAGGACAGCACACAGCACCCAGACATCACGAGGCAGAGAAAATCCCTGACCCCGTCGGGAATCGAACCCGGGAACCCGGGCGTGGGAAGCGAGAACGCTACCGCACGACCACGAGCTGCGGACAAACGACAGTTCCGCCAATGCACTGCCCTCTTATACCTTATACACAGTATGTGATACTACCACCGTCTGCATATGCACATATGGCCATCCCATGACTTTTGTCACCTCACTGTTAAGAGCTGTAGAGATTATATAGGGAGAAGTATAAAAAGGGGAAATTGTTGGAATATCGTTTCAGTATGGTATTTTCATTTCTCCTCAGGTTTCCTGCTATGTTCAAAGTGTTTGCTTATTTTAGTGTAGACGAAGTGCACCTGTTTCCTTAGGGCTTTGCTTTATTCCATGCTAGGAACGTAAAGTATGGTATCCTGTACCTGTCTCAATCATGTGAAACATCTTATACTACATGTCACACTTTATACGTGTTAAGTGAATGAAATCAATGCAACTAACACCTCCTTGATCCTCTCTGTCGCCAAATGAAATCAATGTAACTAACATCTCCTTGTTTATTCTGTGTCGACTCTCATGCATATGAAGCTTCTTATCCTAAACGTCACACTTTACACGTGTTAAGTGAATGAAATCAATACGAAACGCAGCACTTAACAACAATTGTATTTCGAACATCAACGTACAGCCAGAAAATAAGTAAATTCCTGACCGGAGAGTGCATCTGTTTATACAAACATCGAATATTCCAGAATATACGACCATAAGATATTTAAGAACGTTCCAGAAACGATAACACTAAACAACAAATATTTTCTTGTGGTCGGAATCGAACTGGTGACGTCCACAAATGAACCTTATCACTATGCCCACTACATACAGCATAAATCACGGCGATATGGCATAACCTATTTTGATTCTGAGGTCAAAAGAATTAAATTCCATGTAGCACACATGCTCCTTCGATATAATTATGTATTAATGTTAAAGCTGGGCAACCATATAATTATATAACTTGCTGTTTCAGAGGCAGTGTTATAATTCACGTACATTGCAACATCAAACATATTCAGATGTGTCTCACCAGCAAGGCAGGGCTATGTAGCGAACCAGTTTGATATAAAAACTGTAATCAGATCTTATCATGCAGTTTATCAAAATTGTGTCGTTTTCCTATACTTTCATATTGCTGAGTGTTTTTATTTTTTCTTGTGGTTCATTACATTATAACCTCGCTATCCATTTTCTTGTTTTTTTTTTTATCGAGCGATGGTGAGTACATTTGAATGGACACATAACAGCATCTCTGTCGCATTCCTTTACAATATCGCGACGTTATACGATGTGTAAAATCTGATAAGACCATACTAAGACTTTTTTATATTTTTGTTGGTATTACAATCTTTTTCTAAAAATTAACATTGTCTTTTGTTGGCATTGTAATTGACAGAGACCTTAATGGCCACCAGGTCGAATCATCAATCCCAGATTTGCACTAGACAGAGTTATTATGTCACATACACGATGCAGTTTTTCTGATAGTAAAAATATGTGAAAGAGTAATTTATACGTAAATGAAGAGTCTTAATTTCCTCACCTCTTCCCTGATGTGTTTCAAACAAGGCAATGTGGACAGCTCTTTTCTGTAATGTCATTTTGAGTAATTGTAAAACGAATGAATTTAGAGGAAAATAAATTGTTTAGAGACAAGAATTAATTCTAATATCTTTTACGAGGAAGAACGTTTCCACCACTAACCTTGTGCGGTCTGCTGTGATTATCCGTAAATATAAATGCGGTTTGTTAAACCAAGTTTTTGTTGCCTCAACTAGACGCACAAACCTAGAAACACTTTATCGTATCTGTTAAAAAAATTAATAAATATTTGGAATAATAGCATTTCAAAGGGCAATATAACTTCAAAACATGGACTCCAATGAAATGATGGTATGGCGTTGCCTCCCGGGATGCCCCATCCGGCGAAGTTCGGTTGCCGAGTGCGAGTCTTATTGTAGTCGACGCGAGATTGGCCGACTCGCATGGCGGTGACGAAAACTGTACAATACGCAGTCCATGAGCTGAGAAAATCTCCAAGCCGGCCAGGAACCGAACCCGGGCCCACTGCATGGGAGGCAAGCACGTTACCATTTTTTTTATTTTTTATTTTTTTTCTTCTTTTTGTTATTTTTTTAATTGTTAGAAAGCCCCTTAGGAAAATGGAACTACAAAAAAATACCTAAGTGCCATCGCCACTTTTCATCCTATAACAAAAAAATTTGGTCCACTTCAGGCGTTGGCTCCTGACTAAACCTACCCCAGAGAGCTGCCTATATACTAAGGGAAATATGGGAAATCAAGGTTACAAACAAAACAAAATCTTCCTTTTTCTGAATTTTATTTTTATTTTTATTGTTTTTATTTATTTATTTTTTTGTTTAATTTTGTTGTGTAATTGATCAGAGGCCTTCTGCGCCCCGCTGGTAATATGTTGAGTCACGTCTTCTCGAAATTGATGTGTTCCGTTCAATTGTTCAGAAATGTTCATTCGTTCAAACACGAAACCTCCTTCTCTCTTGGCTTAACACATTCCAGCTGCGAGGCGGGTCATGGAAAGCTCTCCCAAGGAAGTTCGAGAAAAATTGTCTGTATTTTGGGTGACGGACAACGACATAATGACGGTCATTGAGGTATGTCCAAAAATCGAGTACAGAGTCTACAGTTTGTCCAAATAGGTCGTGAATGGCATGTCCGCGAATCCAATTCACAGCATTAGTCTTTGTCCGAGGAAAATATTCATGTTCAGGAAATAATAATGAAAGGGGAGTAATCCGATCCGGAATGTCCCGCATTAGAAAAGCCACAATACGACGAATCAAGTGCCAAACCCCCGCCGTCGGTCCGCAAACAAACCGATGTTCGTCATTGTCTGGCACTCCACACGTGGAACATAGAGGTTATTGAGCGAGGTGGATACGATGAAGGCGAAATTAGTTGATTTGCTTACAATTGACAGTTAGGTACCAGACAGACTGAACATTCGTGTCAAGGGAACAGGCGATAACCGCGCGCCATACATGACGCTAGTCAACCTAGGGGAACTTTTGTTCAATCGGGTTAGGTGGACGACCTAATTGGGGGACATTGTATACTGCCTTCGTCTTGAGTAGAAGCTGTCTTGGTCAGGTGAGGCGTAGATAACAGAGTTCAAGAAAGAAGTATCATATATAATGGAACTGGGCCGGAACATCCGAGATCATCACCGTGGCTGACAGTGAGAGACCATTCAGCTAAGCAGGTGGACATGAACTCCAATTACTTCTTTTTATTCCATTTTCATTATTACTCAGCGATTTCCATTCATTTCTGTGGCAAAAATAGCTGCTATTTCTAGAATTCAACATTTTCATATATTCTGTGCTCAGAAAATTTGAATGACGCAGTTAAAACGGGGTTCGGAAATTAAACTTTTCGCAAACATTTTACTGACGAGAAAGTTAATATAATAATAAGATTAAAGTGTTTCAACTTGGAAGATTTGTTTTAGAAGTTAGGCGTTTACCTGATCTGACTTTCCAGCTTTTTCTAAAGTTGTTTTTAGCATTTCATAGACAGTTCACACACCTCAGTACACCTTTCAGTAGACCTCCCGAAGTTAAACATAAGAATATTTTTTTATGACGGATTTACCTTTGCGGTGCGTCCTCTCTTTATAATAAATAAAAGGTCTCCTAAACGGGACAGAAAGGCGTTTTACAGATTCAAGGTTTTCTACTGGTTCTATTGTTACTAGCAATTGAATACTTACGGAGAAGAGTTAAGTGAGTAAATGAATCGTATTATTTGCAAGAAGACGACGCCGATGTTAAATTAATAGATCGGTTGAGAGGTCGTTTGAGAAACATGGCTACACATTCAGTTTCCCTCCAGTCACGCGAAGTGGACATTATCGAGCTTCTTCGGTCAGTTTTAGACCAGACAATGCGGCACAACTTTTTCCTCAGGTCATCAGTGACTCAACTAATATCTGCATTGTGTTCCAAATGGCATAAAATTTATCAGAAAACAAAATTTTGAAAAACACAGCACTCAGTCGCGAACACAATTAATTTGTAACCTAGGTTTCGGTGTCATAAGGTACACCTTCTTCGGACAAAATTAAAACTAAATGTTACAGCATAACGTACCAAAAAATACGAAAGCTGCGGTCATACCTGACAGCGTCAAATAGCCAGAATTAAAACAAAATGCAACGGAGGTGCAAGCCACTAGGGGCTGCATGTGTCCTCTGCTACAGTCAACCTAAAAGCAGTTTTGTTTTTACTGTAGCAGAGGATACATGGCAGCCCCCAGTGGCTTGCACCTCCGTTGCATTTTGTTTTAATTCTGACTATCTGACGCTGTCAGGTATGACCGCAGCTTTCGTATTTTTTGGTACTTTATGCTGTAACATTTAGTTTTAATTTTGTCCGAAGCAGGTGTCCCTAGTGACACAGAAAACCTAGGTTAGAAATTAATTGTGTTCGCGACTGAGGAATGTGTTTTTCAAAATTTTGTATTATACAACAGTCGCTGATTGACAGTCATGTTAAAAACCTATCAGAAAACAGTAACATTGTACAATATTTTTCGGGAACAATAAGTGAATTATCTTACGTAGCTGTGCGACTGTAGAGCTTAGCGTAGGTTAAATATATTATTTGTGCTACAACCGATTACAGGTGATTGGAAATGTACGTTTCACATGATCTCTGGGTGTTCTCCTCATCGTCGTATCACACATTCTTAGTTGTACATACTGGGGTTTTGTGCTTACCGTACTTGTTTGGGTGTTGCTGTTATTTTGGTACCAAGTGAATTCTACATCAGTGACCTGATAACGCGCTCTTAACACCTAACGTATGTTCTGACACTCAAATGTAATTGCCGTCCAGGTGAATGTTTGAAATTCGTAACAAAAAACCTACTTCAGCCATATATTAATAACTTGTTTAATACTGCATTACTAGTTTCGGTATTCAACTCATTGTCAGTAGGAGCTAGCTACGTAAATTTCAACTCAAAGATAATAGAAAATGTATATGTAAAGCCGGCCATGGTGGCCGAGCGGTTCTAGGCGCACAGTCTGGAACCGCGCGATCGCTACGGTCGCAGGTTTGAATGCTGCCTCGGGCATGGATGTGTGTGATGTCCTTAGGTTGATTAGGTTTAAGTAGTTCTAAGTTCTAGGGGACTGACGACCTCAGAATTTAAGTCCCACTGTGCTCAGAGCCATTTGAACCATTTTTTTTTTTGTATATGAAAAGAGCTGTTACGGTAAAAATAGATCTTCATACTGTTGAATTGTCACATTTTCTGTGGGAGAGCTATTTCGCAAACATTTAACCTTTATTTTCAATAAGTAACTCATGAATGTGGTATGCCTTCTGGGATCTCCTATCCATACATTGATTTCCAAGTCATAATGTCATCAGTGGACTAACTAACTTTTATTAAAAAAATTTATTTTACATTGACTTCCACAACTCATTAAATAGAATTCTCAGAACACAGAAAATCAGACTTCTTCTGTTAACTCATATTTGAGTAATAGTAAACTACGGTTTCATAAACAGCGCAGATAGAATATCACAAAATAACAATTTTTCTTTCTTTAATTTTCTATAACCTTAAAGTGGAACAGTTTATTCAAATTTTTAGTTAATGCCCAAGTTGTGCTGTAATTTTAATCATCTGCACTATTGACACTACCTAAGAATTAGGAACTCTAGCGTACATGATTAAATTCTTACGACCAATCTCTGTGTGCATAACACGAAAACTGCATTCTTCGAATCGTAAATTGATGCAGTCCACGCGTAAAAATACGTTTAGCTCAAATGATGTGTGATTTAGTTTGTGGCTTCATTTGCTGAAAATAAAACTCTAGGTGGTGAGATGGAGCAAATGGACTGTGTTGTTATCCATAATTGTCGTAAGTACTTCCAAAATTTCATGTTAAAACAACTGTGTGTTGATTCTCTCACAGAAATTACTACAATATAGCAGTAACAAGGAGCATAAACCTTTGCAGTAGTAGTGATTGACCTGAAATTTCGACCTGTTTCACTCGCCTTGTAACTGCTGTAGATAGCTATACATGATAACTGATGCAAATACTTTCTAACATTCAACAACTAAACTAATTGCCACTAAGTGTCTGGTGCACGTCCTGTGTTGTATACTTAATTTGCTCTACACACATCAATCTAATTATTGTGACATGATGCATGATTTCATCTCAAAACGTTTCATTCTCTCTGTCCATCTGTCTCTCTCTCACTGTCTCTGTCAAACGACTGACACACACACACACACACACACACACAGACAGAAAGAGAGAAAGAGGGAGGGAGAGAGAGAGAGAGAGAGAGAGAGAGAGAGAGAGAGAGAGAGATACAAAGTACAGTGTACATAACAGTTACGAGTGTCACCAACAGGGGTGAAAGTATACGATAACAAAAGCAAACACATTCCGCAAACGTGTCGTTAACGAGACAATTGCAAATGTGTGGCTACAACGAGTGTCGTTGAGCTCAGTATGAAATATTGTCCTATTTAGTCTGAATGTTAACTTTTCAACATATACGAGGGCACTTCGAAAAGTAAGTTACACATTATGATGGCAGGTAAAGTAACTGTTATTGAGTGCTGTATCAGACATTAAAGTGACACAAACACACGATATTATTTTTCAAGTCAACAAGCTTCCGTAAACAATGATCATGTCGTTCTACCAGTCGTTTAGTTCCTCTTTGAAAGAAATCCACTTCTTGATCGCGGAGTTATTTGAAAACTGCTAAGCGAACGGCGTCATCGTTGGAAAAACTACTCCCCTCCAGGCGTTCTTTCAGCTTGCCGAGAAGACGTTGTATGATGTGGTCTGTGACTGGTGTCGGTGGCCCATCTTCCCGATGAACATCTGTCACGTCTGTGCGGCCTTGAACAAATTGTTGGCAACATTTCATTGCGGCTTCATACGACGTTGCATCTGGTCTGTACACCGCCAGAATTACGCGATGAATCTGTGAGTGATTTAGATGTTCTGCCCACAAAAATCGTACTTCCCCGTTTTCTCTGACTTTGGTGTACGTTTCCAGTTGTCGCATCATTTCACTTGTACTTGGCGACGCAGCTGTTATTACTACCGCAGCAGGATTGTTGTTAGGGGAACGTTATTTTCAAACCTGTTCATATTTTATCTCTCCCAAACGTAATCATTTATTCGATGTTATTGTCAGGTACATAGTTAACTGCCATAGGCTGATGCTCGGAGATGAATTTCTTGCTGGAAATTTGATTTCATTTCATTTACCATTTAGTTACTGAGACCAGCAGCCACATTCCTTTTCATATATCAAGTCATAGAGTAGTCATCAACATGAGAGGACAACGTGGCCACTTAGCTTCAAGTTGGACACGCCTTCTTTTTCTTTTTGTCTCTGGGAGCCGTGGGACAGTTCGTTGGCTTTGGTTGTGCCCGGCTGTCGGGAGCAAGTCCCAACAGCAGAAGCGAACCTACCCACCGTTTTTATAATCGAGCCCTTTGATTAGCCCTGAAGAATTTTACGCAGAACTTTCTAGCACTTCAGGAATCTTGTCTCTGTTCTGAAAGAACCTGGAGGTAACGACAGCTCATGCTTTCCGAATCCACTGGTAGGCTTAGCAGCACAAGCATTTTAGCGGGCACCAGGAATTTGTCATTTACCGTGCCTCCTAAATGAGCTGACTCTGGAAACAGTCTCCAGGAGATTGTAAATTATGTGTGTCCTTTGGAAGCCAGATCTGGAATCTGGAGAGATCTGTAGAGATTGAATAAGACTGCCTAACCGTTCTTTCCACCAACCTGTCGTCTTGTAAAGTTGTGTCCGCAGCGCAGAAGACTGCTTGTCGGTCGTGGGATCTTCTTCGGTGGAGGCTGCTATGCCGTCATCTGGAACCTGTGCTTGTGCTTTTTATGGGGTCCCATTTTCCCAGGGTAGTCTCGGTATTTACAGAAGTACTCTAGTACTGACTATGATGGTAGCTGACTCTTTTCGTTACTGAATCCCTTTTTGTTAAATTTAAATAATCACAGTTTCTACACTCACCTTTACAACACTCGGCATAGCTTTCTTAATAGTACGGTAACTTCTCTGATAACTTCCGATAAAGAGTACAACATGTCCGCCCCGAAACAGAGATACATGTCCGACTCTGAAGAACGTCCGAAACAGTCTTACACGCCCGGCCCTCAGAACGACCGAAACATAGTTGCGTGACCTGACCTTCGGAATGCCGGAAATACGAGGTGCATTCAAGTTCTAAGGCCTCCGTTTTTTTTTCTAATTAACTACTCACCCGAAATCGATGAAACTGGCGTTACTTCTCGATGTAATGGCCCTGCAGATGTACACATTTTTCACAACGCTGACGCCATGATTCCATGGCAGCGGCGAAGGCTTCTTTAGGAGTCTGTTTTGACCACTGGAAAATCGCTGAGGCAATAGCAGCACGGCTGGTGAATGTGCGGCCACGGAGAGTGTCTTTCATTGTTGGAAAAAGCCAAAAGTCACTAGGAGCCAGGTCAGGTGAGTAGGGAGCATGAGGAATCACTTCAAAGTTGTTATCACGAAGAAACTGTTGCGTAACGTTAGCCCGATGTGCGGGTGCGTTGTCTTGGTGAAACAGCACACGCGTAGCCCTTCCCGGACGTTTTTGTTGCAGTGCAGGAAGGAATTTGTTCTTCAAAACATTTTCGTAGGATGCACCTGTTACCGTAGTGCCCTTTGGAACGCAATTGGTAAGGATTACGCCCTCGCTGTCCCAGAACATGGACACCGTCATTTTTTCAGCACTGACGGTTACCCGAAATTTTTTTGATGGCGGTGAATCTATGTGCTTCCATTGACCTGACTGGCGCTATGTTTTTGGATTTAAAAATGGCATCCACGTCTCATCCATTGTCACAACCGACGAAAACAAAGTCCCATTCGTGCTGTCGTTGCGCGTCAACATTGCTTGGCAACATGCCACACGGGCAGCCATGTGGTCGTCCGTCAGCATTCGTGGCACCCACCTGGATGACACTTTTCGCATTTTCAGGTCGTCATGCAGGATTGTGTGCACAGAACCCACAGAAATGCCAACTCTGCAGGCGATCTGTTCAACAGTCATTCGGCGATCCCCCAAAACAATTCTCTCCACTTTCTCGATCATGTCGTGAGACCGGCTTGTTTCGGTTTGTTGTCACACGATGTTCTGCCTTCATTAAACTGTCACACCCACGAACGCACTTTCGACACATCCATAACTCCATCACCACATGTCTCCTTCAACTGTCGATGAATTTCAGTTGGTTTCACACCACGCAAATTCAGAAAACGAATGATTGCACGCTGTTCAAGTAAAGAAAACGTCGCAATTTTAAGTATTTAAAACAGTTCTCTTTCTTGCCGCTGGCGGTAAAATTCCATCTGTCGTACGGTGCTGCCATCTCTGAGACGTATTGACAATGAACGCGACCTCATTTTAAAACAATGCGCATGTTTCTATCTCTTTCCAGTCCGGAGAAAAAAAATCGGAGACCTTAGAACTTGAATGCACCTCGTAGTCTGACTAGCGCAGCCGAAGCACTTCGTCTTCCACGGGGCCCAAAATGACCAGAAGGTGTCCGAAGCAATACCGTTACTCTTATGTATCTCAAAACTAGTGAAATTTAATCAACAAAGACGGTAGACTCGTAACCATGCGAGATTGTCATACTGAAAACTGGGTTAAATTCAATGAAAAGTATATAAATGATTAATATGAGACGTTAGGCGTTTTGGCGCCTAACACCCGAATGTGCCGAACAAAGCAGAAGCAAGTTCAGTACAAATGGCGGACTCTCCCATGGGAGTGGTACATACTGCACCATCTGTCGCTTGTACCTCACTCCACATTTGTACAATATGCTACTTCGCATGTATCAAGCAGCATCAAAGCGAGCTTCCAGCAAGATAAAATTCTGGCGGCCACGGCCAGGAATATCACAAGATGTTTACGGATCTTCGTGAGAGACCACTCGGACCCGAGCAATTGGTGAGGACACATGTTCCGATGAAGCGCAAATTTCGATATTAAGTTGGGTTGAGATTTGCAAATTCTCAATTTTAGACCTGCTAGTATCAGAGCCGTGAGGAATAGGAATTGATTCACTTTACTGCTTCTTTCCTTTACGTGTGCTGATGAATTGTTTCGCGTGGAACTTAAAATCAGTTATTCAAGTTGTTGCGTTGGCTTGCACCACTTCGCGAGGTCGCACTATGAGGCTGGTCATTCATTGCGCACTAGATCTTCTTTTCGACATCAGATGTACTTAGGTGGCCAAAGCACGAATTCCGTTTGTTATGAACTCGTTGTTGAAAGAGTCTTTTGATTTTTCCTAGCATGGTGTCAGACGTCGTGTGGTCAACAGTCACTTCAATTTTGACTGTAACTTCCCTAGCTGGAGGGAAGTCTAATGAAGACCAATAGTCATTTTATGAAATGAATGATTTGCAGCTGTCTTGCATTTGTATTAATGTGGGATGACAAGTCTTCTTCTGTTACTAATTTCTGCTTATTGGGATTCACTGTTATCAGCGTTTGTGCGCAGATCGATTCCAAAGTAGATCATTATCCGAAGGTGTAGAAAGGCTTTTTCAGCTCAAGTTCCATGCAAGATTGACGAAGTCCACCCCTCCTTTTTGTACACGTAAGGGTCTAAAGTAGTATAAGGATGTCTATGTTTTGCTTATGACTAGTCGGGTATCAACCTGTGTAATTAATAATCACATTCCTGAATGCAGGTTCATTGTAATTTAATATTATTCGACTTTTCTCTTCCTTCAGAGAGTACTGGTATGGTATTAGCAATCAGAAAATGTGTGCTGAATGAAAGTAAACAGCATCGTCGCAGCACGGTTGTAGCGGGTCTTAGCGTTTCTATTACGTTTGTTTATTTTTTATTTTTTATTTTTTTACTTCAATTTGAAAATGTAGAGTTTAAATGTTTTACTTTAAAGAGTGAGGATCCCAGACGACCCTTGAAAGTGAAGTACGAGGCGTCATATGGCAAATGAAAACTTGCACCGTGTGCCAGTTTAGACAGAATTCTCCATAGTTATTTGTGACAACGTCACTTATGATTGACCAGTTAATGAGAGAATATGGTACAATTAGACTTTATCATCAATGCGCGATAAGGACATATTAAGATATCACCCTTTCATGTGGTGATCCCGAGCGGTTGATTGTTTGGTTGATTCGGGGGAGTGGACCAGACAGCGAGACAGGGAAGGATGGGGAAGGATGTCGGCCATGCCCTTTCAAAGGGACCATCCCGGCATTTGCCTGAAACGATTTAGGGAAGTCACCGAATACCTAAGCGACCACAGACGTGGGTTCGAGCCGTCATCCTCCCGAGTGCGAGTCCAGTGCGCCAACCACTGCGCCACCTACCCCGAGTGGATCTTGATTAAGATGCCATTCTTGACTTGCATCCACCCTTGTATTTGGTGACTCCGCCAGGATCTCGATATAGTGTTTTCCTTTTAATTTAAGGAGTCACGTCGAAGAAATAGATTTCAAGATATATGTGGAATATTCAGTTAATTTTATTTGAACAATACCTATGCAATTCTGGTTGCATATTGACTGGTCCATGTTCTCTTACACCACTGTCTGTGTTCGCCGTTGCCTTGCTTACAATTTAACTAGTTGAGAAACCCAGCGTTGCCTGGGTATTTATTTACATCTGTGCTCTAGAATTCGTACATGTGGAATTTATTTTTGACTAACAGAGCTTCTTTGTATACAACGTGTGAAGTAGCATAATTGGGGACATGAGCGAAGAAGTTGTTTGCTTCCAGTTGGTGTGATGAATGGCAACTATCCCTAATAAATATAAATTAATGCGGATGAGTAGAAAGATCAAACATGTAATGTTCAGACACACTATTACTAGTGTCGTTCTTGTCACAGTTAAGTCGATTAAATATCTGGGCGTAACGTTGCAAAGCGATATGAGGTGGAACTCTTTCCTAAAATTCTCGCTGTTACCTGTTCTGGAAGTTTCCTTTCAGTCTGGACATTTTGCCAGGAAAAGATGAGGGGCTGCTCTCGCTTCGCATTTGGATATAACTTAAAACCTTCTGTTCTAACAAAGTTAAAAAACCCACACTGTGGATAATGTGAAGGAAAGTGGAAAGTCATGGGAAGCAAGAAACGAAACCTTGAACAAACTTCTACAAATTTTCATGAAACATGCTGTGACTGTAAATCTAAGAAAACCTGAATTCTCATGTAGCCAAGTTAAGTTCCTCAGACACATAATCAGTTCAGAAGGGATCGAACCTGATTCAGGAAAGTTGAGAACTAACCTTGCAACGTCAGGTTTGTGCATTCCTTTGAGTAATAAACTTCTGTACGAGATTCATTGATAACAACGTGAATACCCCACACTTGTGCTGATTAAACAGAAATACTGGAGTAGCAAGGCACAGCAGAAATCTGAAGGACTAAACAAGGCATTATGGTATACCCCTATACTGGTCCATTCAGACATAGACAAGAAATTTTGCCTCACCTCACACATTTCACGAGTAAGATTAGGTGCACATTTATTTCAAGAACAGAAACGAGATGGCAAGATAGTGCAGCAGACCATTGCATTTGTATTCAGAATGTTGAATAAGGCAGAGACGAATTATTCAGTTACCCAATTGCAATCTCCCGTCAATCAGAATGTTGAATAAGGCAGAGACGAATTATTGAGTTACCGTTTTGGAATCTCTCGTCATTGTGTGGGGGTGCTCCAAGTTCCATTATTGACTACTTGAGAGGGTGACCCTAGTATAAAGTGATAAATAAGGCCTTACAGATCTCAATGATGACAAAATTGACGCATTGGCGACTAGCCCAGTGGTCGTTGTATCTGCAGAAATTTAGATTCATGATGCAATATTTGTCTGGAAAGGATAATGTTATAGCAGATGCGTTTTTGCAAACATTTACAAAGCTAGCGCGAGGTAGTTGCAATGATCTACGTGAGAACTATTTCAATGTATTGAATGTGAGGGGACAGAATAAAGATCTGGTCTGGAAGGAGAAAAGAAATAGGGACAGAAAGGACGAGTTACATTATCCGTAAAGCATACCAATTATCAAACCAACGAATACCTCACTTGAGCCTGGAATGTATGCAATAGTACCACAAAAACTGAGGAAAACCACTGCCACATTCTTGTTTGGCCCACTTCCTTGAGCTTGATGTGAATTCAGAAACATATAATGGAGACTGTGGAACGAACTTTTAACACGTGACACTCACACCCTTGCATAGTGCAGTGGATAGGTCCTCAACAAAAGCGTTCGTGGAGACTTTCCTGAAATGGGCTGGAAGAGAAGACAGAGTCTCTCCGACGATAGTGTGAAATCTGAATCCAGGAGGTGGAAGAATATGATATGGCGCAGCTGAATGACATCTGTCTGTATGTCCAAATACCACCATGTATCAAATCCTGCATCGGAGAATGGGATCACGTATACTGTAATAGACAGCACAGCACATAGGAAGATTTTCTCTAAAATCTTTAGAAAACACTAAATGATTTCCACATGAGATTTCAAGTATGACGCCTTGTCTTGTCTTTAAGAATGAGTGTCTAGCAGACAAACCGATTTTTTGGGAGGGGGGGGGGGCGGGGGGGAGTGGCGGGTGTACTAGCTGTTAGCGAGTGGCTGAAAACTCTGGTGACAGCTGTTTTGACTTTTCTAACAGCTAGTACAACCGCCACACCCGCCCCCCCTCCCAAAAAAAATTAAATTGGCTCTATCCCCCCCCTCTCTCTCACTCATACACACACACACACACACACACACACACACACACACACACATGGTATAAACATCATAAATAGAAGTTAGTAATGAAAATATACTTCCTTAGGTTGGCGACAAATAGGTAAACATACCAAAAAAGATGAAACACGTAATGGACTCGCAATATTTACGCTGTGAAAAGAAGTGTACTATGAAATAGTTGTATCGAGTGACAAAAGAATAGTAGTCCACCACAAAAAAGAATGAGAAACATGGTGAACAGTGTGGGAATGGCGAGAACACAAAGATGTGAATATATGGCAGTGATAAAAGTGGTAGATGTGAGGAAACGCAGATCAGCAAATCGTAAGTAATAACTTTTTTTACAAAAAATCGCGAAGTGAACTGTTTGATAATCTATAACTAACAAAACCGTATCGTTACAGATCCCACTGATGATGCCTTATAACAGGAGAAGGCTAAACGCGTATGGGATAAATAAAGTAACTAGCAACAGGAAAAGGCAGTTTGATTTGCAAAATAAGTATTTGTATGCTTGCTGCGGAGGATGACCACACAAAGAAACTTGTTATTGTAAAAATAAGATTTCTTAGTTTTGTTTCCAATGAAAGTTTTTACGTTTCGTTGTGGTGAATAGCACGGTTATCACGTGTAGTTGTCTCATTCAAAGACGTCATTTTTTTCCTTGTTCCGCGAGTAAGGAACGAGAGACTTTTAAGAGTTCCCTAACAACTCTGGGAGAGCTGCTGAGCTGTTAACGCAAAAAAACAAACAGAGCGTCTGCTAAATGCAAAGTGCAACCCAAGTTTTAGCAGACAAGACTCGCTGGAACCCCCGCTGGTCTTATCCCAAGCAATTAAGGAAAGACAAATTGTTTTTTTCTCTCTCCTTTCCTCTCATCTGATATCTTCACTAAGACTGGAGCAGAAGCTTTTTACTGAGAGTTAGATGGGACCATATGCCTTGAAAAACGTCAAAAACAAACTTCATGTTATTTTGTGAACATTTGTAAATATATCAATAAGCTACAATGATTTCGACTTATCCCGCAAGTATTCCTTTGCGGAATAATGACGGAAAAGTAGATTTTTATGATTTGCTTACACTTTGTAGAAATCGCTCTTACAGCTTCGGTTTCATGTGTTGGCATATAAATGGTTGTTTTTAATTTTGTGCTGCAGTTTATTAGTTTATTAATGTTGCTGAGTTATTTCTGCCAACTGTTATTGATTTGGAATTCGCTGAGGGCGATGCGAGTACCGTGCGTCTCTCTTCATTTCGTAAAGAGTTTTTATTTGATACGATCCCAACTGGAATAAAGTTGTGAGCTTTGCTTACATTAATATAACTCAGTTTTACTAAGTTAGAAAGAAGTCAGTCCACGTTAAATGTAGGCTAATTCCCTGAAATGTCATTTGCACTACCATCAACACGTTCGTGTCATGCGGAGAAAATTACAAACGGGAAATTTACTTAAGCAAATTTACTTAAGCAAATACAAGTTCCCTAGCCATTGTTTTAAAGTAAGACAGATCGTCAAGTGAAACCATTTCTGTTACGAATCCTATGTAATTTCAACATGCAAGTTCTTCATAATCTTTCTCATTGAAATTTTCGGGAAAGGCTTCCACCTTTGGTCTCGTTTATAACGGAAATAGGTGAAGATTAGTACCTTTTTTTACTTTTTAAATATTGTTAATCATTTCAGACTCAAAAAAATGTGCTTGCTTTGTCATTTTTATGTTGTTAAATTATTATTCTTGAAACAGAACAGGGACACATGATTTTGGTGTACTTGGCACGTTATTGTATTGTTGTTGTACTCTTCAAGTCTACATAGTTATCGCAACCTACATCCATCTGAACATGCTTGTTGTATTCAAGCCTTGATCTCGCTGTACAATTTTTACCTTCTCACCCCCTTCCCCCCCACCCCAAAATTTCCCCCGTAATTCCTTCCATTACCATGGTGACAATTCCTTTATGCCTCTGGATGTGTTGTACGAACCGCGCCCTTATTTTAGTCAAGTTGTGCCATAAATTTTCTTTTTCCCCAGTTAGATTCAGTACCTTCTCGCTTGTTATTCGGTCTACCCATCTAGGCTTCAACATTTTTCTATAGCACCATATTTCAAAAGCTTCTATTCTCTTTTTGTATGCACTGATAATCGTTCACGTTTCACTTGTGTTGAAAGATACACTCCAGACAAATACCTACCGAAGAGATGTTCCTGTAGTTAAATTTGTTTAGGTGTATTTTTTTAAAGAAATGATTTTCTGCTATTGAGAGTTTGCATTTTAATTTTCTCGTAATTTGGCCAGCTTTAATTATTTTACTGCCCAGATAGAAAATATTCATCTACTACTTTTAGTTTCTCATTTAATTCCCTCAACAGCACCTGATTTAATTCGATTACGCTCCATTACGTTTGAATTTCTTTCCCTGATGTTCATCTTATAACTTCTTTTCAATATAACATCCATTCCATTCAACTGTTCCTTCAAGGCCTTTGTCATTCCTTATGGAATAACAATGTCTTTGACAAACCTTGAAGTTTTTATTTCTTTTCCTTCTGCTTTAATTCCCTTTCCAAATTTCTTCTACGTTTACTTCATAGCATGCTCAACCAATACATTGAATAATTTAGGGAGTAGTCTAAAAACTTGTCTCACTCCCTTCTCAACTACGGCTGCCCTTTCAAGCCTTCAACTCTTCTACCTACAATCTGATTTCTGTACAATCTGCATGCAACCTTTCACTCTCTTTGTTGTATCCCTGTTGCATTCGGAATTTCAGAGAATATATTCCCGTCGACATTGTTAAAAGCTTTATCTAAGTGTACAAACACTATAACCGTATCTTTGCCTTATTTCAGTCTATCTTCTACGATAAGCTGTAGGGTCAGTTTTGTTTTGCATGTTCCTACATTGCTCACGAACCAATCTGACCTTTTCCAAAGTCAGGTTTTACCACATTTCAGTTTTTCTGTAAACAATCGATATTAATATTTTGCAGCTATTATTAAACTGATGCTTTGGTAGTATTCACAGCTGTCAGCATCTACTGTTTTTAATATTGAAAATATTGCATTTTTACCGAAATGTGTGGGTATATCGTCTATCTCATACATCTTGTACATCAGGTGGAATAGTTTAGTTGGGTTGATTCTCCTAATGATATCACTAATTCTAAGAAAATGTTGTCTACTCCACAGGCCATGTTTCGAGTGAGGTCTTTCAGTGCTCTGTCAATTTCTTCTCGCAAGATCATTTCACCCATTTCATCTTCATCTGCTTCCTCTTCCCTTTCTATAATAATGTGTAATGTTATGGTTAGGTGGTTTCTTATTCTATGACTGATCACAACTGTGTAAGCTGTAATAATACTGTTTAATATTGCATTTTTGTCACCGAAATACATGTTTTTACACAGTTTACAATGTGGCAATGTTAAGACAATTGTCAAAACGGTGCGTCTAGGCCTTTGAAAGTGAAATAATCCTAAACACAACAGTATTAAATTTTAACTCTCAGAAAGTTAAATAATCCTAAACATAACAATATTAAATTTTAACTAGAAGTTTCTTTACAAAATTATTCTTACGATTACATTATGATGTTGGCCAGTACTACGATAAATCGTCTGAGTCAGGTTCAAAGATCGGTACTATTTTTAGGATGACCATCAAGTCTACAGAGGATGGGTAGTTTTCTGACAAGTTGAGCAAAATATTACCCAAGGTCGCTCGAATTTACAGTGGATGAAGGCTGGTGAACCAACCAGTTTATGCCTCTGTACATGGTATTTACCTTAGCTGCGATGAGTTGTCGTCTTCCTGGCTGCTCTCACCCTCGAAACTCCTATAAGACTAGTTAAACCTTTGCTGAATTTTCCAGCAGAAACTCTCCCTATGTTTCTCGATATGCGATCAAACATGAACTCATCCCTAGTCTCAGGCTGTGGCGATATACACTCACATGGCTAGAGCAGCGTGCATATTACAATGCCGTCTCAGTTCTTGCAAGAACAATTAACTAACTGGCTTATTTGTTTCTCCACAGTTGGAGGTCAATGACGCTACAGCTAATTTCTAGCTGGAGGTCAGCCGCTGAGAATGCAGTGTCCACACAAATTTCTCCTCTGCGTCGTACAGAGCGATATGCCCTCCATTCTGAAGTTGACGCCAGTTCAGAGAAGAGTCCCCCAAAGTTTCCGTCTTGTCTTTCTCATAGCCAAACTATCTCCCCACCTGGGTTCTTTCGTTCTTCACGTCACAGCTTGTTTCGACCAATAGGAGAATTCCTCTTATTTTGTGGAAACTCTCTCTGCCAATCTCAAGGGTCCTAGTTTAAACATGGGTCAAAATCTCGGCACTTTACTCTTTCCTAGTTCGTTTCCGCCAATTGGACGTTTTGTGCCTGCTCCAGATGCCTAAAATATTACATGTGTCTATCACGTGTGTACCATTTACAGTTCACATGGTCGAATGCGTCACTGGTTTTGTTCGTATCCATTTGGAATTCTGAAATTCAGTTTCCTTAAGTTTCTTTTTGTTCTACTTCTGGTGGCCCGTTACTCGCTCTGCAGTATGTGTCACCTGGCCGGTCGCTGACTCTCGCCACAGGATGCCCCCCTAAGAGCTTTCCGTAGTGCCTCCCGGGGTGCAGCCTCTGCATCTGCCCGCACTGGCTTCCACACAAAACGTTTTCTCTCGCTGCTTGTTTCACCTTCTGCTCATTGACATGTATTATATAGGAGTGGTATGTTAGTAACGTCGATTGAGTGTCATCCCTTTTGCATTACATACTTATAGGCAAACGTGGGCATTACCGCCAAAGAAAGTTAGGTGTCACATTCACCTTCCATTTATGATGTATAAAACTCTTGTGTAAGGTGCGAAATTGACCATCATTTATTCTGCCACTTTACAACTGTGTTCTTTTCTTGTTATTAATATTTTGCAGTTATGATTTATGAAACAGAAGCTTTGGTAGTATTCACAGCTGTCAGCACCTACTGTTTGTAGTACTGAAATTGTTACAGTCTTCCCGAAGTCTTCCACCTTTCAACTTTTCTTTCATTGTTTAGTACTGGTCTTTGCTCTGAGCTCTTCATATTCATACAGTTGCTTCTCTTCTTTCCAAAGGTCTCTTTAATTTTCTGATAGGTGTCATCTATCTTTCCCCTTCTTAAGCATGCTTCAACAGCCTTGTATTTGTGATTTAGTCATTTTGCAATTTTATGTCGATCTACTGTTTTAGAGTCTGTATTTCCTTCGCTTGCTTCAATTAACAGAATTTTTTATTTTCTTCTTTCCACAATGAAATGCAATACATCGTGTATTATCCAAGAATTATCTATTCAACCTTGTCTTCCTACTTATTTGATCCTCTGCTGCCTTCACTATTTCACCTCTCAAAGCTACATTCATCTTACGTTATATTCTTTCCCCCGTTTCAATCATCTATTACCTCATACACCTTCTGAAACTCTCAACTGCGCCTGGTTCGTTGGATTTAACCAAGTCCTATTCCTAATTTCCTAACGTTTTGTAATTTCTTCAGTTTCAACAACAACTCACTACTGATAAAATATGATCACAGGCCACATCTGCACCTGAATATGTCTCACACTTTAAAATCTGGTATAGGAATTTCTGCTTACCGTCATACAATCTGCCTTGCTGTGCCTCTAGGTCGCTTCCACAAATACAACCTTTTTTATGACTTTTAAGCCAAGTATATTGACGATTAAATTATACTCTGTGCAAAGTTCCACCAGACGGCTTCCTCTTTCGTTCCTTTCCCACTGTCCACGTTCTCCTCTTATTTTTTCTTTTGTTCCTTTCTCCACTACCGAATTACAGTCACCTGTCACAATTAATTTTTTGTGTACTATCTGTATAGTTTTCTTTAGCTCATAATAATTCTTTCCATCTCTTCAGCATTTGCTGACTTAGGGGGCTACTACTGTAGTTGGTGTTGTCTTCGTGTCTATATTGGCTACGATAATGGGTTCACTTTTCTTTTTACTTATTCATTATTAGGCTGACTCTTGTATTACTCCTGTTTGATTCTGTGTTGATAACGCTGGAGTGACCTGACCAGATGTGTTTTCCTGTTTCCCCTCTTAAGAAATTCCCACTATATCTAACTTCACACCAAGTGAGGTGGCTCAGTGTCTGGCACCATGGACTCGCATTCGGGAAGACGACAGTTCATATCCCCGTCCGGACATCCAGATTTAGCTGTTCTGTGATTTAACTACATCGCTCCAGACAACTGGCGTTATGGTTCCTTTGAAAAGGACATGACCGATTTCTTTTCCCACTATTCTGGAATCGGAGCTTGTGCTCTGTCCGACGGGACGTTAAACTGTTATCCCCCTTCCTTCCTTATAAATTCATCCTATCCATTTTACTTTTTTAATTCAGTAATCTACCAACCCACTTAGGAATCTATCTTCCCACTCTCCGCGCCGTCGAATGATAGTATTATTTTTCGTGATGACGACATCCTCTTGAATCCTCTCCGACATGTGATCTGTTGGGTGGACTAGGTTTCCTGTGGCCATGTTGGCTAATCTGATCAGTCTGTCATCCAGATTGTTGCCCCTGCAACTACTGAAAAGGTTGCTGTCCCTCTTCTTGAATAGCGTGTTGATGTGGCCCCTTCACTGATACCCTTCTGTAGTGGTTCCTCCTGAGGTAAGGTGAGGGCAGACAAGCCACACCACTTCGGCTAGGGTGGTTCAGGTTATACAGCTTTCAACTGGAAAACAGCAAGGAAAATTATGAACAATTAATGAGAGAATGAAAGAAAACATGTTTCGGTAGAAAACTAAAATTCACTGAACTTATAAATTTTTCTCCTTATTTGACGTTGTGTACTGTAAGTGACATTGATATACAGGAATCGCCATTCTTAAACTGATAAAAATATGCATGCTAATGAAGCAAAAGAATTTTTAAAAATTTTTGATAGAAGAGTGGCAGTTACAAGGAACAGAGGATATATACATTGATGGAAAAAAATCACGACACCAAAATTAATTAGTATAGAGTAATGAAATTTTGGGAATATATTATTCTAGGTAACATATTTAAGTGATCAATGTTGCAAGAACACTGGTTAATGTATTCGCGAGATAAGCCATTGAAAATGTGAAGTAATGACATATTAATAACCGGTGTAACCACCAGAATGTTGAATGCAAGCATTCAAACGCGAATGGATTGCGTTGTCGGTTTGTGGGCTGGAGTTCCATGCCTATTGCTCTCGGTCGGCCAATGCAGGAATGGTTCATGCTGGTTGTGGATGACGTCGGAGCTGCCGTCCGATGATGCCGCATACGTGCTCGACTGGAGAAAGATGTGGTGATCGAGCAAACCAAGGTAACATGTCGACACTCTGTAGAGTATCGTCGGTTTTGTGGGCGTGCGTTATCCTGTTGGAAAACACCCCATGAAATGCCGTTCATGAATGGCAGCACAACAGGTCGACTCGCCAGACTGATGTACAGTTTTGCAGTCAGGGTGCTTGGGATAACCACGAGTGGTCCTGCTGTCATACAAAATCGTGCCCCAGGCCATACCTTAAGGTGTAGGTTCAGTGTGTCTAGCATGCAGACAAGTTCGTCGTAGGCTCTCAAATGGCCTTCTTGTAACCAACGAACGGTCATCACTGACGGCGAGGCAGAACCGGCTTTCATCAGAATATACGACAAATTTCACTCCTGTCCTCCAGAGAGCTCTCGCTTGACACAACTGCATATGCAAATGATGGTGATTTGGCGCCAGAGGAATGCATGCTAGAGGGCTTCTGGCTCGGAGCTGTCTTTGAAGTAACCGATTTGTAACAGTTCGTTGCGTCACTGTGGTGCTAACTGCTTGTCAGATTGATGCGGTACGATGCGCTAGCCTTCCATGTGACCGTCTGGAGACCAGACCTGCCGGCCGGAGTGGCCGAGCGGTTCTAGGCACTTCAGTCTGGAACCGCGCTGCTGCTACGGTCGCAGGTTAGAATCCTGCCTGGGGCATGGATGTGTGTGATGTCCTTAAGTTAGTTAGGTTTATTTAGTTCTAAGTTCTAGGGGACTGATTACCTCAGATGTTCAGTCCCATAGCACTCAGAGCCATTTTTGAGACCAGACCGGTCTTGTTGAGGCCGTAAATTCCCGTGACCACCGCTGCCAACAGTCATGTACAGTGGCTACATTTCTGTCAAGTTTTCTATAGCATTACAGAAGGAACTTCCAGCCTCTCGTAGCCCTATCACACGATCTCGTTCAAACTCAGTGGGGTATTGTTGCTGGCGTCTGTGTAGTCTTGACTAACATCAACTCACGACGTCCTATCTAAAAGTTAAGTTACGCTCCCGATCGTTACGTACCTGATTTTTCGGCTCATAGTGGCGCTACTAGCGCCGCTCCTATACGGCTCGCACGATTGTGAGTGGGGTTGATCTTTCAGATGTAGAAACACGGCTACCATCCTTCGTGTACGTCACAATACTTCTTGTTGTTTCGATTTCCTTTCTGTCATTGTATTACAACGAATTCCTATATCCCACACTGATTTTACTTACGAAGTTCCGAAATTAATGCCTCCCAGTTATTTTCACTGAAACTACAACAGCTACAAATATCACAGTAACACAGTTTTATACAGTGAGGTTTCCGCTACGTACTGCAATTGTGCAACATAGTCACCATAGCTCGTTATGTAGTTAGTGATGAACAAGAGCCTGCAATCGACCGATACATGCTTCTACGAAGTATACCCAGTAAGCGCGAGCTCGAGGAGATCATAGCCGAAATTTGATTAAAGCTACCATAGAAGAATGGATGTTCAATTAATCGAACTTTATTTTCAACAATGAATGATTTTAGTTTTTATTTTTATTAGTTTCTCTATGTTTGGAAAATGCTGCTCCACAACTGTACAGGGTGATTCAAAATTTCTGTCACAGGCTTTTAGAGGGGATTTGATGAAGTTTTAATAAAGAACCTTTGTTGGGAAATATACCATTCGGAAGTAAAATTAGTTTGAGGATCGGACCAGTTTCAAATCTGGTGCTTTGCGGTAAGCAAACAAAATAAGAAGAGGAGACCGTCGTCATTCCCTGTTGTAATTATTACATCACATGAAATCTTCGTCCGATCACAACAATGGCTGCGAGAAATTAGTTCGTGCGAAACTAGGAGGGCTGACTGCGGGGCTCCACGGACGTGTAGCACTCTCGACTTTGAAGAGGACGTCGTTCACACGGGGAGGAGAACCCGAGGACAAGTACTCGAAACACGGTCCATTTCATGTGCTGCTACCGCACACGGGTCACAGCACATTGTCTATCTGTGTGCGTTCCGTGAAGCGGGGGATCTAAAGTGATGCCACCCCTAAACTAATTTTGCATGCAAATGGTACATTTCCGGACATGGGTTCCTTAACAAACCTTCATCTACTAAGTCCCCACTGCAATATTTAGAAGCCTGTAATAGAAATTTTGAATCATCCTGTGTTTTACGTTAATTAATAGTCGTTTTAGTTGCTAATATGCTCGCTGTTTCAGTCGACGACCGGTTTTGGCATCCACATCGAGGCCATTTTCAATTATCTCTGAAACCGTCATTGTAACGGCATAGATATATTTTACAGGGCTATTACAAATTATTGAAGCGATTTCACAAATTCACTGCAGCTCCATTCATTGACATATGATCACGACACACTACAGATACGTACAAAAAACTCATAAAGTTTTGTTCGGCTGAAGCCGCACTTCAGGTTTCCGCCGCCAGAGCGCTCAAGAGCACAGTGAGACAAAATGGCGACAGGAGCCGAGAAAGCGTATGTCGTGCTTGAAATGCACTCACATCAGTCAGTCATAACAGTGCAACGACACTTCAGGACGAAGTTCAGCAAAGATGCACCAACTGCTAACTCCATTCGGCGATTGTATGCGCAGTTCAAAGCTTCTGGATCCCTCTGTAAGGGGAAATCAACGGGTCGGCCTGCAGTGAGCGAAGAAACGGTTGAACACGTGTATCTGGACATGCTGGAAAATTGGCTCATGCCACAACTGGAGACAGACAGCGTCGACTTCATCTTTCAACAGGACGGTGCTCCACCGCACTTCCATCATGATGATGTTCCGCATTTCTTAAACAGGAGATTGGAAAACCGATGGATAGGTCGTGGTGGAGATCATGATCAGCAATTCATGTCATGGCCTCCACGCTCTCCCGACTTAACCCCATGCGATTTCTTTCTGTGGGGTTATGTGAAAGATTCAGTGTTTAAACCTCCTCTACCAAGAAACGTGCCAGAACTGCGAGCTCGCATCAACGATGCTTTCGAGCTCATTGATGGGGACATGCTGCGCTGAGTTTGGGAGGAACTTGATTATCGGCTTGATGTCTGCCGAATCACTAAAGGGGCACATATCGAACATTTGTGAATGCCTAAAAAAACTTTTTGAGCTTTTGTATGTGTGTGCAAAGCATTGTGAAAATATCTCAAATAATAAAGTTATTGTAGAGCTGTGAAGTCGCTTCAATCATTTGTAATAACCCTGTACGTAACGTGACACGAAAAACGAAGTTTACACATTTAAAATATAAGTACAAAAATAATTTTACACTGTGAGAGGTGAGGAAACATCAAATGATTGATGAAAAATTAAGTTCAGGGAGATTTAAAGGAATGTGCTCAATAATATCGTAGCAAAAACGTAAGGATAGCTACATTCGACAGGTGGAAAGGTACTTTAAAACGCTATTGAAGGAACACATGTGTAAGTAGGCTGTTTAGGTTTTTATGTTGGTAGCGCCACGTAGCGCTCTGTATAAATATCAATGACTGTGCTGTGTGCAGTCTGTGGCTGGTTGGCATTGTTGGAATATTCACTATTGTAGTGTTGGGCAGTTGGATGTGAACAGCGCGTAGCGTTGCGCAGTTGGAGGTGAGCCGCCAGCAGTGGTGGATGTGGGAGAGAGATGGCAGAATTTTGAGAGCGAACGATCTGGACGTGTGTCCGTCAGAAAAAAGAAATTTGTAAGACGGGGTGTCATGAATATATATTGAACACTATTAAGGTAAATACATTGTTTGTTCTCCATCAAAATCTTTCATTTGCTAACTATGCCTATCAGTAGTTAGTGCCTTCAGTAGTTAGAATCGTTCATTTAGCTGTCAGTATTGGTGCTCGCTGGATTTGAGTAACGAAGATTTTGTGAGGTAAGTGATTCATGAAAGGTATAGGTTATTGTTAGTCACGGCAATTCTTTTGTAGGGATTATTGAAAGTCAGATTGCGTTTCGCTAAAATTACTGTGTGTCAGTTTAGTGTTGAACAGAGTAAGCAAAGAGAGAAATGTCTGAGTACGTTCACTTTTGCTCCGCTGTTTGAAAATCAAATAACGTAGAGGTTTTCCAGCCCTGTAATTTATAAATTTTTTCTAAGGGGATGCTTCACATGGAAGTGAAAAGGAATAACGCAGGAAGTAAATCTACCTTCGCAAGTCACCATATACATTATCGTTACACGATGCACAGTATCAAAAGCAGCTTGGTAAGTCTGCATACAATGAAGAAGGGGTCGTTTTTGGACACACGAGGTACGCTGAAAAAGTGGAAAACTTCTTCTTTCAAGCGTAATCGAATGAAGCGTGGATGACTTTCATTTGTGGAGGTATTACGGGGGCATTCATGCGCAATCTTTAATCTTTTCCCACCAACAGAAATCGTCAGTCGCTGGCAGATGGCCTAGGTGTGAGGACTGTAGTGAGTGCTCATCGGTTTCCAGTGAGTTGTCAAATGAGAGAAAAAGTTGGAACGGAAAATTGCATCAAATTTTGCCAAAAGCTTGATGATCCACAAACGGAAAACTGCGAGCTTCAACAGGCCTTCGACGACGGTGCCGTGAGCAGTTCACAAATAAAGGAACAGTACCACCGCGTCAGACATGACCGCACATCGATGGGCAACGAACTGCGTTCAGACATCCTCTGACTAAGACAAAATGACAGTGTCATTGAGTAAGTGCGGTCTTTGGTCAAAGATGACGATCGTATTAAATTAAGAGAACTTGCGAAGATACATGCAGGAATTAGATCAGTACATTCGTATAAAAAGTAATTATAAAGGAGCAGAAGCAACACCATTTGGAAATCGCAAAGGACATCCTGAACAGTGCAAAGAATAGCCCCAGATTTCAGGTAATTGCACCTGCAGATCAAGAGACGTGAGTTTATAGGTACGACTAAGAAACCAACATGCAGTCGTCACAATGGAAACATCGGTCACCCCGATGTCAAAGAAAGGATGGCAGGCCTGCAACAATGACAAGATCACGTTGATAGTTTCGTTTTACTCTCGTGGATTAGTGGTTCCTGAATATGAACTGTAAGGCCAAATCATCACAAAGATATACTGCCAGAAGTCCCACTATCGTCTTCGTGATTGAGCTGTGTATCAGCTCATACCGACAGATTCCCCCCCCCCCCCCCACCCGCCCTCCATCGTACGTTTGACTCCGTAACCTAGCAGAGAGGGTGACAGTGTCCCTCTAGAGCGCGCAACGTGCAACTTCGGCCCGATTTAAGACCGCTGCCTTCGCAGTCTCGCTCTCAGTGTATTTTCCGTTTAGTGGCTCTGAGTCTTCGTGCCGCCTCTCGCCAGAGTATGCGGTTGCACGCAGAGACGCTGCCGTTCGCTGCGCTGTCCAGACTAGCGCCGTTGGAGAAGACTTCGACCTGTAAATAACGAAGTCTGCATGGACTGACCGCGGGCAGCTGCATCTAAGAAAGTAGCTGTTATCAGCATCGCCCGCTGCAGCACCAGCGAGGCACCGAATCAGGTGAAAAGCCTTTTTAAAACATACGCTTTCAGCTCTCCTGTGTTCCACAGCCGAGTGACTTGCGTGTTTGCATATGACGAACTTTAGCTAACTTTACTGAACTTGTCAAGCTGCATTAGCTTCTTCAGTGAAACACTGCGCCGCACTGGCGTTAGCATAATCGGATGCAAAGTGAGAGGACCGGAGTACAAGGTGTAAGGAGAAATTTTCTCAACTTCGTTCACAGTTCTTCGTTATAATACTACTATAAGATAAACAATGAATGATTAAAAGCAACAATTACATAAGATTGTCACAGCAACCATTAAAGAGGCAGTCATTAAATTACAATAAGTGAAAGTTTTTTTCGTACAGTTTAATTTAAAAATATGCCAAGGCAGCAATAAAAACCAACGAAGGAAAATTTAAAATTAAACTATTACTGAAAGCGAGCACTATTAACAGTAAGGAAAACAGCCACTATGGGCAGTTATAAAAAGTTCTTTGATTTCCAAAGAAATTTAATAAGACAGAATCAGGGTCACTTAAAAAAAATTAGTAGAACTTGAAATTCATGTGGGCACACATATCTGATCTAATGTCTCAGGCAGCTATACAGCGTGTAAGTTAATAGTTAATAAATTAAATCTGTTGTGTCGGTTACATGGATTATAGCCATGTATGGAAGTGAAACGTGGACGATAAATAGTTTGGACAAGAAGAGAATAGAAGCTTTCCAAATGTGGTGCTACAGAAGAATGCTGAAGATTAGATGGGTAGATCACACAACTAATGAGGAGATATTGAACAGAACTGGGGAGAAGAGGAGCTTGCGGCACAACTTGACTAGAAGAAGGGATCGGTTGGTAGGGCATGTTCTGAGGCATCAAGGGATCACCAATTTAATATTGGAGGGCAGCATGGAGGGTAAAAATCGTAGAGGGAGACCAAGAGATGAATACACTACGCAGATTCAGAAGAACGTATGCTGCAGTAGGTACTGGGAATGAAGAAGCTTGAACAGGATAGAGTAGCGTGGAGAGCTACATCAAACCAGTTGTAAGTAGGCTGTTTATTTTTTCTTTATGTAAGTAGGCTGTTTATATTTTCTTATTGGCAACGTTACGTAGCGCTCTATATGAAAATCACTGGCTGTGCTGTGTGCAGTCTGTGGCTAGTTTGCATTGTTGTCTGCCATTGTAGTGTTGGGCAGCGGCAGCTGGATGTGAACAGCGCGTAGCGTTGCGCAGTTGGAGGTGAGCCGCCAGCAGTGGTGGATGTGGGGAGAGAGATGGCGGAGTTTTGAAATTTGTTATACTGGATATTATGAACTGCTATATATATTATGACTATTAAGGTAAATACATTGTTTGTCCTCTATTAACATCTTTCATTTGCTAACTATGCCCATCAGTAGTTAGTGCCTTCAATAGTTTGAATCTTTTATTTAGCTGGCAGTAGGCCAGGCATAGTGCTACTGAATTTTAATTTGTGTTACTCTTCTAAGCTAGTTTTACTACTGATTTATTTTTCTTGTTTGCTGCACAGTGCCTTATCTTAGTTGTAATATTGTTGCTTCACCAATTTCCATTTTTTTGTCATTGCTGTTTGTATTAATTGTTTTGTGCTGCTGCATTGCCTCGTCCCGTAATTTATGCATCTGAGCTCAGTAGATTTAAGTTAGCTTAAGAGGGGGTAGACTATATAAGAAACTAACTATGATGAATTGGAAGAAATGCATTGAGAAGCTATAAGAAAATGGTGTGGCAAAAAAAAAGAATTTTGAAAGAGGATATGAACAAAAAAAGTAGGGTTTAGTGACAACAGGTTTAGGTAGGATTCTCTTGGAAATAAATGTTGAGGTAAGATAATGGTAAATAAATAATGAAGTAAGAAATGTGTGAACAGAATACAGAAAGCATGCTTGGATAGAATTTTTTGGCTGGAGAAAATATCGAAATAAGACGAAAGATCTATGGAATGAAGTTTTGGGTTGCACTGCAGTATCAAATGTTGCACTGAGAACAAACCCTGTCCTTTCCTTTTGTGTTATCCCATTATGTGTTTGTGTACCCTTGTGTATTTATGTTCTTCCTGTCTTTATATGTTTATCTGATAAGACTTATGTTGTAGAATTTTTCTAATATTCAGCTACATGAACTATGATGAGGAATACTGTTATCCTCAAATATAATTGACATTAATACTATGTTAATTACTTTGTAAAGATGTTTAGACATTATTTATTCTGTTTTGTTTTAATGCCCATGTGTAAAGTTGATGTTTCAAAAGTTATTCTGATCTTTTATGTATTTACCTATGTCATACTTCCTGTAACACTGATGTATATGTTATTTCGATTCTTTTGTAAAGCCTGTACTACAAATGTTATCTGTATTGTTATGTTCTTTAATGATGTTTTCTGTATTTATGAAATTGTATTCTCATGTTATAAAATTGTAATTGACACCAGTCTATCACATTAAGTAACTTGTAAGCATTCATTTCACTGCACACGTTTCTGTTGGTTATAGTATATGGACAATATGTGAGAAGTAGGGACTGTTAGTGTTTGCACGTGTGTTAATAATTCAGCAAGGAACTAAATAACAGCATTCCTGGTTCTAAGGACAATTCCAAAAACTTTGTGAGTGCACAGGTGGTGGTTATGGACTTGCTATATTCTCCGCTAGACTCTTCGATGGTGATTGTGCACCTGCACAGTCGCAACAGATGACTGCTGGCCATCTCTACAAGGACTGCCATGGGTCTGCACCTTTGATGACCCACCAATACCATTACCTCTACAAGGACTACAGTGGGTCTGCATCTCTGATGGCCCACCAATATCATTATTTCTACAAGGACTGCAGTGGGTCTGCACCTCCGGTGGCCCACCAATACCATATTCTCTACCAGGACTACAGTGGGTCTGCTCTGTGATGACCTACCTACCAATATTCCTTGAAACTTCGACTGACTCTGCTGTGGGTTTGCTCTGTTGTGGCCCATTACCTGTCTGCATGTCAAGAGTCAGCACTGTCTTTCAGTTGGAAGGACAACACTACTTCTTCAAGACTGCATGGAAATCCACTACTTCCGTGTGCATTATCTTTTACTGCTCAGACTTTGAAAAAAAACCACTGAAATTTTACTGTGATGAACAATCTGGACTGTCTTTATGGACTGTGAGAAAATTTTAGCATTTGACCAACATTTTATAAATAAGTGTGTGCATTTGATATCTTGGTTATTGTAATTATGAAAAATTTTATCAAATCATTATTGGCCACTGCCCAAAACAATTTGTAAAATTTTTTTGTGGGGAGCATGGGGGCTATGTAAGTAAGCTGTTTATGTTTTCATTATGTAAGTAGGCTGTTTATGTTTTCTTATTGGCAACGTTATGTAGCGCTCTATATGCAAATCACTGGCTGTGCTGTGTGCAGTCTGTGGCTAGTTTGCATTGTTGTCTGCCATTGTAGTGTTGGGCAGCGGCAGCTGGATGTGAACAGCGCATAGCGTTGCACAGTTGGAGGTGAGCCGCCAGCAGTGGTGGATGTGGGGAGAGAGATGGCGGAGTTTTGAAATTTGTTATACTGGATATTATGAACTGCTATATATATTATGACTATTAAGGTAAATACATTGTTTGTTCTCTATTAACATCTTTCATTTGCTAACTATGCCCATCAGTAGTTAGTGCCTTCAGTAGTTTGAATCTTTTATTTAGCTGGCAGTAGTGGCGCTCGCTGTAGTTCGAGTAATGAAGATTTTTGTGAGGTAAGTGATTTGTGAAAGGTATAGATTAATGTTAGTCAGGGCCATTTTTTGTAGGGAATTTTGAAAGTCAGATTGCGTTGCGCTAAAAAAATTGTGTGTCAGTTTAAGCACAGTCTTGTATAATTTTTCAAAGGGGACATTTCACAGTCTCAGGACTGAAGACCACAATAACAACAACAGTGTCGTTTGCTGTGGGAGTCAGCACCATCAAAACAAGAGAGGATAGAAGTTGCAATGGCTGGTGGCAGGAATACAAAATGATCTGTACATAACACATTCAAATTAATAGAACACTTTATTTCTAAAAAGGAAAGAAATGAAATATAACTTTTCGTTATGAGGTCACTTGATGTGCTTCCTGTGCCTTCTACAAGCAATTACATTTACTCTCTATTACTAATCGCAGAACGCAAGCTAAGTATCGTCGTCCTATTACTCAATACTGATGGTCTCGAAGTCTGCGACCGAACTGAGGCCGACCAGCGATGGGCGGCTGGTTAAATCAGCGTTGGCGTGGGCCCTGCCCGCTCTTTCCATTGGCGCTCGGATCAGCGCCTTCTTGACGCTGTTTCGCGGCGCTGTGCTGGTCGGTGTGCCGTCGATGTCTTAGGACTGCACAAAATCCATCAGGGTAGTCTTGTAGCCCCATATTAGCAGTCCAGTATCTACTTAATAACAAAAACAATTAATTAGGAAATTAGATGAGCTCAACAGCTCAGAACAGTCAGGTAATCCAGCGATAGTAAATAGAACGAGACCACATAGATAATGTACTCTCAGACAATCTACTAAATCACTAAAGATTCCCTCAAAAATTTAGTTAATACAACTATTACATAGTTCTGGCTTAATAAATTATGGGCTACAAATCTACTACAGAAGAAAAATGCCCTAGAATGATACTACAATTAGTGGTAATTTCAATGGATTAGATACAACAATGTCATTATTCCTCAAATTAAAACTCATGCCATTCGGTCTCAGACTCCTCATAGGAATCGGTCCAATCACTCACCACTGGATCATACAGAATACCCGGAAGCCCGTTCAAGAACAAACTAAGAACAAGGATGAAAACCCATTTGGCACTGGTGTAACACAAGGACACAAGTAAGCATAATAAAATTGTGCAATCATAATTCTACAATAGTTTGTATACATGGAAGAATCCTGGAGATAATAGAAGGTATCAGATAGATTATATAATGGTAAGACAGAGATTTAGGAACCAGGTTTCAAATTGTAAGACATTTCCAGGGTCAGATGTCGACTCTCAGCACAATATATTGGTTATGAACTGTAGATTAAAACTGAAGAAACTGCAAAAAGGTGGGAATTTAAGGACATGGGACCTGGATAAACTGACTAAACCAGAGGTTGTACAGAGTTTCCGGGTGAGCGTAAGGGAACAAATGGCAGGAAAGGGGGAAAGAAATACAGTAGAAGAAGAATGGGTAGCTTTGAGGGATGAATTAGTGAAGGCAGCAGAGGATCAAGTAAGTAAAAAGACGAGGGCTAGTAGAAATCCTTGGGTAACAGAAGAAATATTGAATTTAATTGATGACAAGAGAAAATATAAAAATGCACTAAATGAAGCAGGCAAAAAGGAATACAAACGTCTCAAAAATGAGATCGACAGGAAGTGCAAAATGACTAAGCAGGGATAGCTAGAGGATAAATGTAAGGATGTAGAGGCTTATCTCACTGGGGGTAAGAAAGATACTGCCTACAGGAAAATTAAAGAGACCTTTGGAGAAAAGAGAACCACTTGTATGAATATTAAGAGCTTAGATGGACACCCAGTTCTAAGCTAAGAAGAGAAAGCAGAAAGGTGGAAGGAGTATATAGAGGGTCTATACAAGGGCGATGTACTTGAGGACAATATTATGGAAATGGAAGAGGATGTAGATAAAGATGAAATGGGAGATACGATACTGCGTGAAGAGTTTGACAGAGCACTGAAAGACCTGAGTCGAAACAAGGCCCCGGGAGTAGACAATATTCCATTAGAACTACTGACTGCCTTGGGAGAGCTAGTCCTGACAAAACACTACCATCTGTTGAGCAAGATGTATGAGACAGGCGAAATACCCTCAGACTATAAGAAGAATATAATAATTCCAATCCCAAAGAAAGCAGGTGTTGACAGATGTGAAAATTACCGAACCATCAGTTTAATAAGTCACAGCTGCAAAATACTAACGCGAATTCCTTACAGACGAATGGAAAAACTAGTAGAAGTCGACCTTGGGGAAGATCAGTTTGGATTCCGTAGAAATATTGGAACACGTAAGGCAATACTGACCCTACGACTTATCTTAGAAAATAGATTAAGGAAAGGCAAACCTACATTTCTAGCATTTGTAGACTTAGAGAAAGCTTTTGACAATGTTAACTGGAATACTCTCTTTCAAATTCTAAAGGTGGCAGGGGTAAAATACTGGGAGCGAAAGGCTATTTACAATTTGTACAGAAACCAGATGGCAGTTATAAGAGTCGAGTGAGATGAAAGGGAAGCAGTTGTTGGTAAGGGAGTGAGACAGGGTTGTAGCCTGTCCCCGATGTTATTCAATCTGCATACTGAGGAAGCAGTAAAGGAAACAAAAGAAAAATTCGGAGTAGGCATTAAAGTCCATGGAGAACAAATAAAAACGTTGAGGGTCGCCGATGACATTGTAATTCTGTCAGAGACAGCAAAGTACTTGGAAGAGCAGTTGAACGGAATGGACAGTGTCTTGAAAGGAGGATATAAGATGAACATCAACGAAAGCAAAACGAGGATAATGGAATGTAGTCGAATTAAGACGGGTGATGCTGAGGGAATTAGATTAGGAAATGAGACACTTAAAGTAGTAAAGGAGTTTTGCTATTTGGGGAGCAAAATAACTGATGATGGTCGAAGTAGAGAGGATATAAAATGTAGACTGTTAATGGCAAGGAAAGCGTTTCTGAAGAAGAGAAATTTGTTAACATCGAGTATAGACTTAAGTGTCAGGAAGTCGTTTCTGAAAGTATTTGTATGGAGCGTAGCCATGTATGGAAGTGAAACATGGACGATAACTAGTTTGGACAAGAAGAGAATAGAAGCTTTCAAAATGTGGTGCTACAGAAGAATGCTGAAGATTAGATGGGTAGATCATATAACTAATGAGGAGGTATTGAATAGAAATGGGGAGAAGAGGAGTTTATGGAACAACTTGACAAGAAGAAGGGACCGGTTGGTAGGACATGTTCTGAGGCGTCATAGGATCACAAATTTAGCATTGGAGGGAGGCGTGGAGGGCAAAAATCGTAGAGGGAGACCAAGAGATGACTACACTAAGCAGATTCAGAAGGATGTAGGTTGCAGTAATTACTGGGAGATGAAGAAGCTTGCACAGGTTAGGGTAGCATGGAGAGCTGCATCAAACCAGTCTCAGGACTGAAGACGACAACAACAAAGATTCTACAATTATATAAATAACAAAGTATCACATAGCGAAGAATGAGAAATTGAGTCGGCTTTGAGATAAAGGTGGGAGCTCGTCTCGAGGAGTTGCTTAGAATGGTAAATTCTATTGCACATACGTAGTTAGAATACTCGCCAAATGCCACTCAAGTCGAGCGGGTTATACAATTAGCTACAGCAAGATAAGTACACTACTGGCCATTAAAACCGCTGCACCAAGAAGAAATGCAGATGATAAACGGCTATTCATTGGACAAATGTATTATACTACAACTGACATGTGATTACATTTTCACGCAATTTGGGTGCATAGATCCTGAGAAATCAGTACCCAGAACAGCCACCTCTGACCGTAATAACAGTCTTGATACGCCTGGGCATTGAGTCAAACAGAGCTTGGATGGCGTGTACAGGTACAGCTGCCCATGCAGTTTCAACACGATACCACAGTTCATTAAGAGTAGTGACTGGCGTATTGTGACGAGCCAGTTGCTCGGCCACCATTGACCAGACGTTTTCAATTGGTGAGAGATCTGCAGAATGTGCTGGCCAGGGCAGCAATCGAACATTTTCTGTATCCAGAAAGGCCCGTACAGGACCTGCAACATGCGGTCGTGTATTATCCAACTGAAATGTAGGATTTCGCAGCGATCAAATGAAGGGTAGAGACACGGGTCGTAGCACATCTGAAATGTAACGTCCACTGTTCAAAGTGCCATCAATGCGAACAAGAGGTGACCGAGACGTGTAACCAATGGCACCCCATACTATCACGCCGGGTGATACGCCAGTATGGCGATGACAAATACACGCTTCCAACGTGCGTTCATCGCGACGTCGCCAAACACGGATGCGACCATCATGATGCTGTAAACAGAACCTGGATTCATCTGAAAAAATGACGTTATCCCATTCGTGCACCCAGGTTCGTCGTTGAGTACACCATAGCAGGCGCTCCTTTCTGTGATGCAGCGCAAAGGGTAACCGCAGCCATGGTCTCCGAGCTGATAGTCTGTGTTGCTGCAAACGTCGTCGAACGGTTCGTGCAGATGGTTGTCTTGCAAACATCCCCATGTGTTGACTCAGGGATCGAGACGTGGCTGCACGATCCGTTACAGCCATGCGGGTAAGATGGATGTCATCTCGACTGCTAGTGATACGAGGCTGTTGAGATCCAGCACGGCGTTCCGTATTACCCCCCTGAACCCACCAATTCCATATTCTGCCGAGAGTCATTGGATCTCGACCAACGCGAGCAGCAATGTCGCGATACGATAAACCGCAATCGCGATAGGCGACAATGTGACGATTATCAAAGTCGGAAACGTGATGGTGCGCATTCCTCCTCCTTACACGAGACATCACATCAACGTTTCACCAGGCAACGCCTGTCAACTGCTGTTTGTGTGTGAGAAATCGGTTGGAAACTTTCCTCATGTCAGCACGTTGTAGGTGTCACTACCGGCGCAAACATTGTGTGAATGCTCTGGAAAGCTAATCATTTGCATATCATAGCATCGTCTTCCAGTCGGTTAAATTTCGAGTCTGTAGCACGCAATCTTCATGGTGTAGCAATTTTTATGACCAGTAGTGTACATACAGGAAATGACTGGGCCCAAGCAATTGGCCGTTACAAGACAGATGCTAGTGGTTCAAAAAATGGTTCAAATGGCTCTGAGCACTATGGGACTCAACTGCTGAGATCATTAGCCCCCTAGAACTTAGAACTAGTTAAACCTAACTAACCTAAGGATTCGAACCTGCGACCGTAGCGGTCTCGCGGTTCCAGACTGCAGCGCCAGAACCGCGCGGCCACGTCGGCCGGCACAGATGCTAGTGAACCAAAATAAATTTTAAGTGCACTTATCACATGCCAGCCAGTCTTCGATTAGTATTCCACTCTACACAATCCAAACATATGGTTTCGATGGAATAAAGTATTATATTAATTCGAAATCACTTGAGAATTTACCATCCAAATTTAATACAGCAGTATTTACGACTATTAAATTTTATCCTGAATATGGCGGACCCTTCAAATAACAGACAGTACTGCACTTATAATACCATTGGATACTTTATCAAATAGTCTAATAATTATTGCAGCACAACCCTGAATAAGACAAAAGTTTTTAACAATATTATCGCTTAACCAAGTTCACTAACGCCCAGGTATTAATACCAATGCACCCAGCTTGTCAAATCCTAAGCGAGTCATCAAGCTCGGCGAAGTGGTATCCGCGTCGGCGCAGGCGGCGTGTGACTGCTGACAGCAGGCTGTGAGCTCATTATCAAAATCGCTTTGTTGCAGCAGTACGTGCTGTATGCGGTGGGTTCAGTACGTATCAGAAGAGTCTCTGTGCTGCCTCCCAAACTAGCCGGGCGGGTAGTTGACACGCACTGCAGTCGGATGCGGTGAGCGGCGGTGTCCCTTTCAAAACATCTGGCTGCAGCACAAGAGAGGGGGCGTGGTTGCAGTTTCAGAATAGCGAGTAGGTTAGCAGTGGCCCTACGCAGCGACTGGACTACAACGTCATGCTGTTACATTCACGGTAATTTTGTAATATTTATTTTACAGTATAAAGTAGACAAAATAGTAGCGTTCTAGAAGGGCACGGCGTTTGAAATTTAAAGAAAGCTAAGTGAGGACCTGAAATCTCAGACATAAAACTAGACAGAAGGTAGTGGCAGTGAAATAAAAGAAAAGAGAGCTAAATATAAGGCACAAATGGAAGATATTTAGTGTGAGTCATGAGGGTGATACAGAAACTTGACATAGAGAGTGGCTGGAATGGAAGGCTAAAATGAAAAAAACTTGTAACTTGGTCAATAGTATGAAGATTCTGACAAAAGATAAGCGTTGAAATCTGAGTACAGTAAAACGAGGGAGATTTTAAAAACTAAAAGTGATCAATTGGTAAATAAATGTCACGTTAATTAGAAGAAGGTACCTGGGGTTGAATCGTAGGAAGTAGATAATTTAAGCAACAAGAGTGAGAAATACAACATCCTAGCTGTAGGGATCCGTGATGTATAAAAATAGAGAAAAGTAACGGATGCATTTGCTAAGTACGGAAAGGTAAACTTTGCAGAAGTTATCGTAATGTCTAAGAAATGTGAAGCTGGATATTATTGCTATTAAATCAGGAAATGATCAAATGAAAGTGGAGGACTGGTTATCAATTTTCTGAGTTTGATATACTTTCTATTTATTAAAGATCCAAAAACAAATGTCTGAAGTTAGTAAATGGGTACTGGTTCATCGATATACGGAAGTCTTCTTCACCCAGCTGATTGTGTGTGTGTGTGTGTGTGTGTGTGTGTGTGTGAGGGGGGGGGGGGCGGTAGGGTTGCTACAGCAGAAACTAAACTAGAAACTGCAACTTGCTTCCCCAGAAAACCTGACACCATCACCCTGAATCACTACATAGTCTTTGTGACATCTCTGCGTACGGCTGATGACCAGTACCACATTTAAGAACAAGCAATGTTGCCAGTATTGTTTAAAAAGAACCGTGCACAGACTTAGAAATTAACAGGTACTTTTTAACGCCTGGCCCAAAATTTGTAAGTGCAACTGGCCGCCACAATACAGAAAATTTAAAACTAATTAAAACTATAAAAATCAATCCTTAAAATAACCACAGTTGCCTCGACAATTAAAAAAGAAGGCCACAAAGAAAACACCGCAAGAAGGCAATAAAGCAGACTGGAATATATAAAATATTTGAAACACTGCCACCATATCTGTTGAAGAACAACATCCACAAACACTAAGTAGTGGCAATGGCCACAATATTGAGCTGTACGAAGTGCTTGACATCCGTGACAAAGCGCCACCGCAATGCAGCCCACCCACCTACACACGGGCTGTTTAAAATAGTAGAACGACTAAGCCGCCTTAGTAAACAACTTCACTGTGCTCTAAGTTTCACAATACGGCACTCGTCCACTACAAGTACCTTTACACCAGTAGCAGCTACTACACAGTTTCCACCAGTAGCAGCTGCTACATAGCGTCATGTTAAGATTTTACAATGCGACCATGCTCAGATCAATAATTACAGTCAATAGATAAATTAAATAACTAATTACAGTGGTGCACCACTACCAACCTTCAGGAAACTACTCCTCAACAAGATACCATTTAAATCCCACCGCAGAAGATGGTAGCCGACCGCAGTGGCCGAGCGGTTCTAGGCGCTCAGTCCGAAACCGCGCGACTGCTACGGTCGCAGGTTCGAATCCTGCCTCGGGCATGGATGTGTGTGATGTCCTTAGGTTAGTTAGGTTTAAGTAGTTCTAAGTTCTAGGAGACTGATGACATCAATGTTAAGTCCGATAGTGTGAAAGGTGGCTACACTGAGTCACAGCGCCAGAGATTGCGCCAAAGAGCATTATTCAGCCGCCTCCACTGGCAGTGCTTATTGAGATGTGGGCAGTAGGAGTTCTGATGTAGCCGTGACTAGTTGTGAGCATGTTGTATGCAGTTGTTCTGATGGGCCAGACAGCCGATGCTGTTCGATTGCGGATGTTGAAATGATCAGAGTGTGTTTCGTCAATATATATGAAGGTAAAGAAAATTTTTTTATTTCAAATGTCCTAACTAACAATGTCTCTTGGTCACAGGTTCAGTCAACAAATCATCTGGCTTATGTTCATGTATTAGAGTGTAATTCTGGTTTTTATGTGCAATTATAGTATTTTTGTTTTTTTTAATTACTTCATTGTAGATGGCGTTTAAAGCATCTTGTATTGAGGAAGAACCGTGCCAGATGTGTACGTTGAATCACACTTCCACACACAGAACAGTTACATCTGTGCTTTGTTGTTTCATAGCTTTTATAGTTGCTGGGGACTTAATTAATTAATTGTGTTAATGGAAGTTTTCTTTCATTCTTTGTTGTTATTCTATGCAGTCAGATTGTGGAGTAATACTAGTCAGACGAGACTGCGTAACCGGACAGACAGCGACTAAAAAATTAAAAATATTTGCATAATATTTAATTAAGCCCCCATGCACGTGGCGACTCTGCCAGGATCATCCCTTGGAATCTTCTGATAGTAAAAATAGCAGATAGTAGTATTGTTGTAGTAATTTGTAGTTTAGTAATTGTAGTCTATATTGCATGTGTAGATTTTGTAATTGAACATTTGCAGTTGTCTTGTCATTCTTCTGACGGTATTTTTGTGGAATTTAATTTTTGATGAGTCGTATACAGGTTTGACAATTTGTGCAATTGTGAACGTTTTAATAGTTCGTTAGGCGTGTTGTCGGGAAGCATTTCGTGTGAATGGTATTGTTGGTGATAAAGTGTCATTGTGTGTAATTTTCGTATAGTGACGAGTTTTGTATGTTTTGTAAATGATTACCCGATCGATGAAAAAGGCAAAAATGATGGATAGTGAGAATGACGAAATTGTTAACATGGCGAACTCGCCAACACATGAGAACGGTATGATGAATAATGAAGTAAAAAACAATTTAATAAGTCGGGAAAGTAGTCTGGAACCAGTTCAAAATTTTTCACAATAAAAAAATTTTCAGAATTAGAGATTAATGACAGAAGATTCTTGAATAGTATCGAACACAGATAACTTTACGGCTATTTCTAAGGAAGTTAGTTTTGCGGGAAATGTTAGGGGTGAAAAGAATTTCGAACCAGTTAATATGGAGCAGTTGATGAGTGCAATAGTTAATTTGGGATCTGAATTAAAAACAGATATGGGAACAATGGAAACACGGTTAGACTCACTGGGATCGCAGTTAGGATCTGAATTAAAAAGAGAGATGGGAACTTTGGCAACACGGTTAGAAACTGATATGGGAACAATGGAAACACGTTTAGACTCACTGGGGTCACAGTTAGGATCTGAATTAAAAACAATGGCAACATGGTTAGACTCACAAATAGGAACAATTAAAACAGAGATGGAAACAATGGAAACACGGTTAGATTCACGAATAGGGATATGTTTCAAAAATATGAAAGATGAATTAAAGAAAGAAATTAGAGATGAAGTGCAACCGATTTTGAATGCTCACAATAACAGATTAATTTCAATAGAAATTAGACAAAAGGAACAGGATAGAGAACAGGAAGATAGAGATCGCGTGATAGTACAAAAATTTTTAGAGTTAAATTTACAACGTGCACACAATAAGGAAGCAATATTTGAGAGAATCGAGGAATCCGTACCAAATGACAGAATAAATAACTTAACACAACAGTATGAACAGTTAACCACTAAATGTGTCAATGCTGAAACCCGAGTCGCGACACTTACGGAAGACGTAAATAAACAGAAAGAACAAATAGGTGACTTATCGGAAAGAGTTGAGGAGATTGCAGATAAATTGACAAGTCTTAGTTTAAATGGGGACAGAGATTCAACTGATACAGTTCCGTTGCCATTTGTAGAAACAGAAGAGTACCAGAACATAAATATGCATGTTGAAAATCAGGGAAAATTTAATGAACGCGTTAAAAGGGAATTTGAGGCATTACGAAAGCAAGTCAAACAAATTGAAGGTGAAATCGTAGGAAAAGACAGTAGAAGAAATTTAGAATCACAGATAGCAGAGGGGTTTGAAGAAAATAATTTGTTTCATTTACGAGATGCAACAAGAGAGCGCCAGGCGCGCAAACTTGACAATAATCGACATTGGGACTAGGACAGACGCGGTAGGTCTTTGTCGCCACGAGGAGAAAACTTTGACTATAAACACTTCTTGACTGTTCGGAAATTTAAGATCTTTCGCAATTCTAAGAATGACATACATCCATGTTCATGGTTAGATCAATTTATGTACGCACTTCCACCAAATTGGCCACTAAGTCACAAACTGGAATTTATGTGCGGCTATTAAAGTCCTCAGGGGATTCGCTACACTAAATGAATATGTGCCGTAGCGTGCACAGGGCCCCGAGCTGTAGTGGTGCTATTTCCCTTTTAGTTTTCTGCACCGTTGCCTACTCTTTTACTATTCTTTGTATCTATCAAAACAACTCTTCAACTATCAATCTATCTAGAGAGTCGGTAAAAAATAACCGGATATGACTATTTTACCCAAAAGTGATTTCAGAAATTACCGTTTGGACTTACTGTATCTTCAGCAGCATTCATTCGTAGTTTAAAGGAAATTTTACCTGTGTATCTTCGTGACAATATTACTTCATATGTTGACGATATTCTTATTGCTAAACGTTCTTGGAGTGAGCATAACAAAATTTTGGATTCATTATTACGTATTTTTGCAAGAGTTGGCATTACAGAGAACTTGAAAAAATCTGAATTTGGTCGTTCTCAGGTGAAATTTCTTGGTCATATTATTTCTACAGAAGGTATTCTTCCTGATCCAGAAAAACTAGACGCTATTCGTAATTATACTGTCCTACTACAAAACGTGATGTTCGTAGTTTCCTTGGTGTCTGTAATTTTCTTAGACGCTTTGTTAAATTGGACGATTTGACCACACCTCGTTTATATGAACTGTCTGGAAAGAATTCTAATTGGTGTTGGGATGAGGAAGCTCAATCAGAATTTGAACAACTTCGTGATGCATTAGTTGCTGCTCCATTTCTTTCACACCCGGATTTATCTAAAGATTTTTGTTTGGCGACGGACTCATCATACAAAGGCCTAGGTGCACACTTATTTCAAGAGATAGAAGAAGACGGCGTTGTAGTACAGAAAACTATTGCATTTGGAAGTCGTGTTATCTCTAAATCAGAAAAGAATTATTCGATTATGGAACTTGAAGCTTTGGCTGTAGTATGGGCTTTCACAAAATTTCGCATATTTTTGTACGGCAGAGATACTAAGGTTTACACCGATCACCGAGCTCTGGAATTTCTTATGTCAACAAAATTAACTCATGGAAGATTGTCACGATGGGCGCTGTATCTACAGGAATTTGATTTTAGTATTGTTTCCATACAGGGTTCTTCAAATATTATTGCTGATGCTTTATCATGTGCACCTATGGGTTTGAGACAAAGTGCTGAAGAGGACTGCAAAGAAAACAATTATTTTTTGATGTATATTCAAGGTGTTGCGTTTGAGAATTTTATTTCGTCTTCGTTCCAGGACATCGCTAAGGAGCAAAACAAGGATCCAATCTGGAAGGACATTAAGGAGAAGTGGAGGAGAAAGGAAAGCGTAGCGATTAGACAGTATTAATTACTTCGCAATGATATTATTTTTAAACGAAAGTCGGTTGACAACTCTGTTTTGTTAGTTTGCATTCCTGTTGAGTGGGTTAATAAATTGATTTAGTACACACATTTCAGTTATGCACACTTTGGTCCCAGAAAATGCTTTCATAAATTACGAGAAAATTGCCACTTCAGTAATATAGAAAAACGTACTCGATCTGTTCTTGCCAAATACAAATTATGTCAAAAGGCTAAGCCGCCAACTATTTCTCACAGAGCACTGTTGTTTCCTATCATTCCAGCGAAATTAAAGGAGATGGCTGCAGTCGATTTGTTCGCTCCAGTGGTTCGTTCTACTAATGGTTTTGATGATGTTTGGTTTGTGGGGCGCTCAACTGCGTGGTTATCAGCGCCCGTACAATTACCCAATCTTTGCTCAGTCCAATTTCGCCACTGTCCTGGATGATGATGAAATGATGAGGACAACACAAACACCCAGTCATCTCAAGGCAGGTGAAAATCCCTGACCCTGCCGGGAATCGAACCCGGGATCCCGTGCTCGGGAAGCGAGAACGCTACCGCGAGACCACGAGCGGCGGACTCTAACTAATGGTTTTGCGTACATTTTGGTAGCAGTGAAATTGACATCAAAATATGTGTGTTTTACACCTTTACGCAAAGCAACAGCTCGTTCAGTATCTAATGCTTTCATCAAACATTTTCTTAAAGAAGTGGGTCACGTTGATAAGGTTATATCAGACAATGGATCACAGTTTCGCTCTAAAATTTGGCTTCGTACTCTACGGCGTCGTAAAATTAAACCAATTGTCATTTCACTTTTTCACCCTCAATCTAACGCTTCAGAGAGATGGATGAAGGAAATCAATAAATTGTGTCGACTTTCTTGTCATCAGAATCACAGAACTTGGGATCAGTATCTTCATACTTTTCAAAACATTCTGAATGAACTCCCTAATGATTCAACTTCTTTACCGCCTATATTGATATTAAAAAAAAAGCACCGACAAATCGCATTTCTCAAATCGTTCCTTTTCCGCCTACACGGAAACTGCGGCATTCTGAAGTTGTCAACATGGCTCTACAAAATATTGCATTTGCGGCTGCTAGAAGAGAGAAATCAGCTAAACGTCCTGGTCGTTTAAAAACCTTGTCAGTTGGTCAAAAGGTGTTAATTAAGTCTCACCGTTTGTCTCACAAAGGAAAAGGCTGTGTCGCAAATTTTTTCTGCTTTATAACGGTCCATATAGGATTCGCAAATTTATTCATGATAACACTGTCGAAGTAGAAACTCTTAAATCTCGGCGCTCTAAGGGAATACATCATATATCGAACGTTAAAATTTTTGTGGAATGACATACTTTAGAGAAACTAACAGTTATACGTAAACACATGGAGAGTACCAGGATACCGCGCCGTGTTAAGGCGGCGGCACATACTCAAAGCAACAGTCAAGTCTGCGCGCCGCACAAGGCAGTCGTTGACCGCAAACAATTACTTCCTACGTCACGCATACCTACAGCTGATCGAGCGCTCAGTGCGAATGCACTGACAGCCATAAACAAATACACAGTGTAATTTCTCCGAATAGATTCAGTATAAAGCTATAGTGACTTGATAAATTACGTTACTAACGTTCAGTATTTTTCAGGATACAGTTGTATAAAATATTTAAAACCTTCAGGTAAATTCTGTGTGTGTCCGACATTAAGAGGACTTGCTATCTAGAAATTTTCAGGAAGAATGTCATTTCGAAGAAGAAAGTAATAAACTAAAAAGGCAACTATTAATTGAGTTTATTTTTCAGGTAACATATTTCCCCTTAGTTACGTACTTTAGACGTAATTTGCTTCTCGCGATTACGTGATTTATACTTTGTGTTAACTGATTTTGACAATGATTGATTAATGAACAGGTTTGTGAATTATGTATATTATGCATCACTTGGCTGCACTGCTTTTTCACTGATGTCATTTTTTTTATGATGTGTCTGCTGTGCTTATTTATTTAAATTATAATTGTCACCTGATTAGTTGTGCTGATATGGTTATGTATGTAAGTTATACTTTGTGATTTATCTGCTTGCGCCTTCATGTTTACTTATTAAGATTACATATGAACATTTATTTGCTTATGCTGATATGATGCTAATGACCTGTTTATTACGTAAGATATATATTTGCTGCTTTGCGTATGGATTGCACATTTATACATTTCTGTTTTGTTGTCATAACTACTCTTCATTTTGGTATATAGAAATGCTGATGTACGGTGTACGAACATGGAGTTTAGGTCACACTATGGTATTAATTATAGATTGTTCGCTTGGCAGAGCCTCGTTGTAGGGATTGTGCTACATCCATTTGTTGACATTGTGTTCTCTACTGGTATATTTACTCGCTATTGCATGTTTTGCTTACGCTCAGTGCTTTATACACTCCTGGAAATGGAAAAAAGAACACATTGACACCGGTGTGTCAGACCAATCATACTTGCTCCGGACACTGCGAGAGGGCTGTACAAGCAGTGATCACACGCACGGCACAGCGGACACACCAGGAACCGCGGTGTTGGCCGTCGAATTTCGCTAGCTGCGCAGCATTTGTGCACCGCCGCCGTCAGTGTCAGCCAGTTTGCCGTGGCATACGGAGCTCCATCGCAGTCTTTAACACTGGTAGCATGCCACGACAGCGTGGACGTGAACCGTATGTGCAGTTGACGGACTTTGAGCGAGGGCGTATAGTGGGCATGCGGGAGGCCGGGTGGGCGTACCGCCGAATTGCTCAACACGTGGGGCGTGAGGTCTCCACAGTACATCGATGTTGTCGCCAGTGGTCGACGGAAGGTGCACGTGCCCGTCGACCTGGGACCGGACCGCAGCGACGCACGGATGCACGCCAAGACCGTAGGATCCTACGCAGTGCCGTAGGGGACCGCACCGCCACTTCCCAGCAAATTAGAGACACTGTTGCTCCTGGGGTATCGGCGAGGACCATTCGCAACCGTCTCCATGAAGCTGGGCTACGGTCCCGCACACCGTTAGGCCGTCTTCCGTTCACGCCCCAACATCGTGCAGCCCGCCTCCAGTGGTGTCGCGACAGGCGTGAATGGAGGGACGAATGGAGACGTGTCGTCTTCAGCGATGAGAGTCGCTTCGGCCTTGGTGCCAATGATGGTCGTATGCGTGTTTGGCGCCGTGCAGGTGAGCGGTACAATCAGGACTGCATACGCCCGAGGCACACAGGGCCAACACCCGGCATCATGGTGTGGGGAGCGATCTCCTACACTGGCCGTACACCACTGGTGATCGTCGAGGGGACACTGAATAGTGCACGGTACATCCAAACCGTCATCGAACCCATCGTTCTACCATTCCTAGACCGGCAAGGGAACTTGCTGTTCCAACAGGACAATGCACGTCCGCATGTATCCCGTGCCACCCAACGTGCTCTAGAAGGTGTAAGTCAACTACCCTGGCCAGCAAGATCTCCGGATCTGTCCCCCATTGAGCATGTTTGGGACTGGATGAAGCGTCGTCTCACGCGGTCTGCACGTCCAGCACGAACGCTGGTCCAACTGAGGCGCCAGGTGGAAATGGCATGGCAAGCCGTTCCACAGGACTACATCCAGCATCCCTACGATCGTCTCCATGGGAGAATAGCAGCCTGCATTGCTGCGAAAGGTGGATAGACACTGTACTAGTGCCGACATTGTGCATGCTCTGTTGCCTGTGTCTATGTGCCTGTGGTTCTGTCAGTGTGATCATGTGATGTATCTGACCCCAGGAATGTGTCAATAAAGTTTCCCCTTCCTGGGACAATGAATTCACGGTGTTCTTATTTCAATTTCCAGGAGTGTATTTTAAGATAAGAAAATGAACTGCGATGAGCTGGAGGATTTATGGAAGCTGTATAAATTTATGCTAATTGAAAGAAAGCTAACGACACTAGGTTTAGACCATTGACAGTTATTACACTGCATTCTTCGTGAGCAATTGAAATAGCAAATGACACTTGACACGAGAACTACTCCACACGTTTGCTTCTGTTTTGCCATGATTCTTGAAGTGGTGTACACACTGTGAAATATTACTATCATTCACACTCCGTACTCGTACTTACTTACTGAAAGTTATTCAAACTGAAGGCTGTTAGAGGTCATGTATGCATTTCTTTTATTTTATGATGGACAAGGTTACCAAAATGTGTTTTGTAATTCATAATGAGTAGAAGATTTGGCTCAGGTGGACTACACAGAGGTTGTGTGTGGACATTGTGCCTTCGGATTGCATGGAATGATAAATTGAAGTTTGCACTAGGATTTTGTCTGTATTTGTTCGAGGAGACTGACTAGAGGAATGAGTTGTTATGGAAGTGAAATGATATTGGTGATAAGGTTTATATGTATCGACGTATTGAAGAGGTATTATTGAGGTATTGAGATTGTGTGAAGTTGATGATTATTGGAGTTTTGGTGGACAAGAGGTAAGGTAAATGATATTGATGATAAGATTTAAATGTATCGACGTAAGAGGTATTATTGAAGTATTAAGATTATGTGATGATAATGATTATTGGAGTTTTGGTGGATAAGAGGTGAAGTAAGTGAGGAGCATTTTTTGTTTGTTTGTTGGTCTATATGGAACAAGGAGGATGAAGATGGCAGACTAGAACACTCAGGTGGAAGGAAGATTGTCTACACACACACTTTGTTACATCAATAATCAGTATATACTTTTTTTTGGAGAGAGGAAGCAATTGCATATCTTGGCACACTGACAGTTGTTCAGCAACCGTACATTTTGATTTTGCTTGGCAAACATTGGTCTTGACATGATGACTACGACGTTGACTAACTATTATTGACTGTTATACATTGCTGCCACTACTACTTGATACACAAGTTGAACATAAAATTTTGGACAGAATTGCATTTACACAGTTAACACTATTCAATTATACAGTAGTACTTAAATGTGGATAAAAGATGAGTGAGTGTGTTTTGTGTGTTTTCCTTTCCTAATCTCAAATAATTGGTACCGACCTATCTCCTAAATATCATTTTACTTGTTTGTTGTGGCTTGCACTGACACCCATAAATATTATAGGTTTACTGATATTTGTGTATCTGTAATATTTAATATGACAATTATCTGATATTATTTGTGTGTTTATTATAATTTGTATGTTTAGTGTAAGAGCATTGATAATAATTTTGTAAAAGCAATTGTGTGTGCCTTCAAACTGTTGTTCGTGCTTGCACCTATTCAACATTGCTGGGTGCCACTTGGAAATGTTTAATTTCTGCTGATAAACTCTGATGAACTGTCTTATTAGTGATAGTGAATGTTATGGACTGTTACCTGCACTTGTTCAACAATACTGGGTGCCACTGATGGACTGCTTCTACTGACATAATGTCACTTGTTGGTGTCTGCACCTGTTCAACATTGCTGGATGCCACTGATGGAAGTGTTTCTACTGACATAATGTCACTTGTTGGTGTCTGCGCCTGTTCAACATTACTGGGTGCCACTGATGGACTGCTTCTACTGAGTTAATGTCACTTGTTGGTGTCTGCACCTGTTCAACAATGCTGGGTGCCACTGATGGACTGCTTCTACTGAAATGATGTCACTTGTTGGTGTCTGCACCTCCTCAACATTACTGGGTGCCACTGATGGACTGCTTCTGCTGAAAGGATGTCACTTGTTGGTGTCTGCACCTGTTCAACATTACTGGGTGCCACTGATGGACTGCTTCTACTGAGATAATGTCACTTGTTGGTGTCTGCACCTGTTCAACAATGCTGGGTGCCACTGATGGACCGCTTCTACTGAAATGATGTCACTTGTTGGTGTCTGCACCTGCTCAACATTACTGGGTGCCACTGATGGACTGCTTCTGCTGAAATGATGTCACTTGTTGGTGTCTGCACCTGTTCAACATTACTGGGTGCCACTAATGGACTGCTTCTACTGAGATAATGTCACTTGTTGGTGTCTGTGCCTGCTCGCCATTTTTGGGTGCCACTGTTGAAGCTGTTTAAATACTGCTGATGAAATGTTATGAGACTGCTATTTGCACCTGTTGATCATTGCTGGGTGCTACTGTTGGAACAGTCAACTACTCTGAGGAGTTCTACTTGTTTATTGAACTATTGAAAGGATTTTATGTGAATATTTGTATAAACTGATTTTTTGTGTGTTTACTGTTTATGAGATGTTATGAGACTCTTACCTGCACCTATTCGTCGTTGCTGACGCTATTGATTGAATTGTTTAACCACATGATACTTGTGTAAACTATTATGTAAAATCATATGTATGCAAGCATTTGTATTCCTTACTGTATTTTATATATTAGGTTATTGAAGGGTCAGTGCAAAGCCAAAATTTATTTAGTTATATGATATTTACTTATTAATATTACTTTTTAATTTTTGTCTGTATTTTTTAGACGAATTTGGTGGTATTTTCACCACCAATGCTGGCAAATATACCATCAAATTCTAGCCCGTGGAGGAGGGGCATATGAAAGGTGGCTACACTGAGTCACAGCGCCAGAGATTGTGCCAAAGAGCATTATTCAGCCGCCTCCACTGGCAGTGCTTATTGAGATGTGGGCAGTAGGAGTTCTGATGTAGCCGTGACTAGTTGTGAGCATGTTGTATGCAGTTGTTCTGATGGGCTAGACAGCCGATGCTGTCCGATTGCGGATGTTGTAATGATCAGAGTGTATGTTTCGTCAATATATATGAAGGTAAAGAAAATTTTTTTGTTTCAAATGTCCTAACTAACAATGTCTCTTGGTCACAGGTTCAGTCAACAAAGCATCTGGCTTGTGTTCATGTATTAGAGTGTAATTCTGGTTTTTATGTGCAATTATAGTATTTTGGCTGTTTTTTTTTAATTACTTCATTGTAGATGGCGTTTAAAGCATCTTGTCGTATTGAGGAAGAACCGTGCCAGATGTGTACGTTGAATCACACTTCCACACACAGAACAGTTACATTTGTGCTTTGTTGTTTCGTAGCTTTTATAGTTGCTGGGGACTTAATTAATTAATTGTGTTAACGGAAGTTTTCTTTCATTCTTTGTTGTTATTCTATGCAGTCAGATTGCGGAGTAATACTAGTCAGGGCCAACCGGTTACGAGACTGCGTAACCGGACAGACAGCGACTAAAAAATTAAAAATATTTGCATAACATTTAATTAAGCCCCCATGCAAGTGTTCAGAACCATTATAACTATTTAGAAGATGGTACTGCTGTATTGTATCTGCACCTGCATATCAATCAACCAAACTAACGCCACACAGTGACGACCAAAATGCCCATTTTGCAGACCGCGTTTCCACTCCTGGAAACCCCAGAACATCCAACAATCTGATTCAGACGCACAACGACCATTCCAGACTACGATGACCGCTGGGTCATAAACCCGAAACCACAGAAAATACGCTCTGCAGAACGTACCCACATAACTAATAGAGAAAATACCAGAAACAAGAAATCAAAAGGATAAAGCCCTTTTAGCATGCAGATGTTCGCAACACTGTAAAGCTCGGTACCGGCGCCCAACCACGTGGATTACACGTTCGAAGACACTCGTTAACAAGCAACCAACCAATCACTAACAAATCCTAGTCCTTACTGCAGACGCTTTATTGTGGCCGTGTGCCATGCGGTGTTCATCTTCTTATACTAGGAGTGTGCTGTTGTTGAGTCGTAACTCGGCAATTAACACGCCCCCAACCACTTCGCCGAAAATGATTTCACGGTCTACAACATCCTAGCAAACGTTCGGAACCGAGAACATCAATCAGCGACGATTTACGCCTTCTCTATAGTCCACAATGTAGGTACCTCAAATACTGGCAGTTAAATCACACAACACGTGAAGGTTCCAAATGATTGGAAAAGAGCACAGGTAGTCCCAGTCTTCATGAAGGGTCGTCGAGCAGATGCGCAAAACTATAGACTTATATCTCTGACGTCGATCTGTTGTAGAATTTTAGACCATGTTTCTTGCTCGAGTATCATGTCGTTTTTGGAAACCCAGATTCTACTCTGTAGGAATCAACATGGATTCCGGAAACAGCGATCGTGTGAGACCCAACTCGCTTTATTTGTTCATGAGACCCAGAAAATATTAGATACAGGCTCCCAGGTAGATGCTATTTTCCTTGACTTCCGGAAGGCGTTCGATACAGTTCCGCACTGTCGCCTGATAAACAAAGTAAGAGCCTACGGAATATCAGACCAGCTGTGTGGCTGGATTGAAGAGTTTTTAGCAAACAGAACACAGCATGTTGTTATCAATGGAGAGACGTCTACAGACGTTAAAGTAACATCCGGCGTGCCACAGGGGAGTGTTATGGGACCATTACTTTTCACAATATATATATATATATATATATATATAAATGACCTATTAGATAGTGTCGGAAGTTCCATGCGGCTTTTCGCGGATAATGCTGTAGTATACAGAGAAGTTGCAGCATTAGAAAATTGTAGCGAAATGCACGAAGATCTGCAGCGGATAGGCGCTTGGTGCAGGGAGTGGCAACTGACCCGTAACATAGACAAATGTAATGTATTGCGAATACGTAGAAAAAAGGATCCTTTATTTTATGATTATATGATAGCGGAACAAACACTGGTAGGAGTTACTTCTGTAAAATATCTGGGAGTATGCGTGCGGAACGATTTGAAATGGAATGATCATATAAAATTAATTGTTGGTAAGGCGGGTACCACAATGAGATTCATTGGGAGAGTCCTTAGAAAATGTAGTCCATCAACAAAGGAGGTGGCTTACAAAACACTCGTTCGACCTATACTTGAGTATTGCTCATCAGTATGGGATCCGTACCAGATCGGGTTGACGGAGGAGATAGAGAAGATCCAAAGAAGAGCGGCGCGTTTCGTCACAGGGTTATTTCGTAACCGTGGTAGCGTTACGGAGATGTTTAGCAAACTCAAGTGGCAGACTCTGCAAGAGAGGCGCTGTTCATCGCGGTGTAGCTTGCTCGCCAGGTTTCGAGAGGGTGCGTTTCTGGATGAGGTATCGTATATATTGTTTCCCCCTACTTATACCTCCCGAGGGCATCACGAATATAAATTAGAGAGATTCGAGCACGCACCGAGGCTTTCAGACAATCGTTCTTCTCGCGAACCATACGCGACTGGTACAGAAAAGGGAGGTATTGACAGTGGCACGTGAAGTGCCCTCCGCTACACACCGATGGCTGGCTTGCGGAGTATAAATGTAGATATAGATGTAGAATGATGTGTGATTGGGTCAAAACATTCTACTTGTACAACTGTGTCGCAGGTTCGAATCCTGCCTCGGGTATGGCTGTGTGTGATGTCCTTAGGTTAGTTATGTTTAAGTAGTTCTACGTTCTAGGGGACTGATGATGTCAGCAGTTAAGTCCCATAGTGCTCAGAGCCATTTTTTTTTTTTTTGTACGACTGTGTCATTTCCCAATTACATTGGGCGCTGTTGTTAAATTATTCTTCCGCTAAGTGGATTTAAAATTTTGAACTTGTGGGGATCCAAAGCCTCCAAACGTTTAATAAACGTAAACAAGCTCCGCTGTGGGCTGTAATGTTACTTTTATTAAAGCGTGACGGATTAGCTAATTTCGACTACTTGTCGTTTTCAAGTATAAGTGAAACCAATTGGAAAAGCACTACAGTGCGTACATAGATCGACATATAGAATAATACTTTACGCATGTCACATTAACATATATTGCTGTTGTTGTGGTCTTCAGTCCTGAGACTAGTTAGATGCAGCTCTCCATGCTACTCTATCTTGTGCGAGCTTCTCCATCTCCCAGTACCTACTGCAGCCTACATCCTTCTGAATCTGCTTGGTGTATTCATCTCTTGGTCTCCCTCTACAATTTTTACCCTCCACGCTGCCCTCCAATACTAAATTGGTGATCCCTTGATGCCTCAAAACATGTCCTACCAACCGGTCCCTTCTTCTGGTCAAGTTGTGCCACAAACTCCTCTTCTCCCCAATTCGATTCAATACCTCCTCATTAGTTATGTGATCTATCCATATAATCTTCAGCATTCTTCTGTAACACCACATTTCGAAAGCTTCTATTCTCTTCTTGTCCAAACTATTTATCGTCCACGTTTCACTTCCATACTTGGCTACACTCCATACAAATACTTTCAGAAACGACTTCCTAACACTTAAATCTATACTCGATGTTAAAAAAATTCTCTTCTTCAGAAACGCTTTCCTTGCCATTGCCACTCTACATTTTATATCCTCTCTACTTCGACCATCATCAGTTATTTTGCTCCCCAAATATCAAAACACCTTTACTACTGTAAGTGTCTCATTTCCTAATCTAATTCCGTCAGCATCACCAGACTTAATTCGACTACATTCCATTATCCTCCTTTTGATTTTGTTGATGTTCATCTTATATCCTCGTTTCAAGACACTGTCCATTCCGCTAAACTGCTCTTCCAAATCCTTTGCTGACTCTGACGAAATTACAATGTCATCGGGTAACCTCAAAGTTTTTATTTCTTCTCCGTGGATTTCAATGTCTTCTCCGAATTTTTCTTTTGTTTCCTTTACTGCTTGCTCAGTATACAGATTGAATAACATCGGGGAGAGGCTACAACCCTGTCTTAGTCCTTTCCCAACCACTGCTTCCCTTTCATGCCCCTCGACTCTTATAACTGCCATCTGGTTTCTGTACAAACTGTAAATAGCCTTTCGCTCCCTGTATTTTACCCCTGCCACCTTCAGAATTTGAAAGAGAGTATTCCAGTTAACATTGTCAAAAGCTTTCTCTAAGTCTACAAATGCTAGAAACGTAGGTTTGCCTTTTCTTAATCTTTCTTCTAAGATAAGTCGTAAGGTCAGTATTGCCTCACGTGTTCCAACATTTCTACGGAATCCAAACTGATCTTCCCCGAGGTCGGCTTCTACCAGTTTTTCCATTCGTCTGTAAAGAATTCGCGTTAGTATTTTGCAGCTGTGACTTATTAAACTGGTAGTTCGGTAATTTTCACCTTTGTCATGACCTGCTTTCTATGGAATTGGAATTATTATATTCTTCTTGAAGTTAACATAAAGCATTAAGATTTGAAGCTGATCATCGCCAATTTGTTTTTCAGTTTTTTAGTGGAATTTATCACAGCTATTGAGCTTCTCTTCGTTTCTCTCGAGCCATTTTTGGGCTGTGCAATTCATCTGAAGGTACACGTTTGCGAAACACTTAATGTCATCACACCTGTTGTATCTGGCGATTTGATCGAATCCTTTCAGACATTCCGTCTGGTTCTGATCAGTGTCTGTGGCAAACACTGATGGATCTCTGATGTGCAGCCGACTTTCTGCTATTTTGGATTCACCTGTCTCCATAAATATACGAATCTTAGGAACGATGTGCTACTTGTATTCCGTTTCCAGTGGGTGTAGGCGGCTGTTTTACGTTGCGTAACCGGAGGCACGAAGATGTAAATGTTTTGGTGTACACAATGCCTCTACGAAACAATGTCACGCCGAAACCACAATCCAGTTTAAATCCGAATGCAGGGTAGTCAGTGAAGCACAGTATTTGTAGCTGAAGGCGCGTTTATTCCTGATACAAACATACAGAAAGAACAGAACTGAACTCCCTGCTAAATGGTAGACACAAATGGCGCTCTGGTAACTATGCCACTACGACATCTATTGGTGGACGTTGTTGAAACCATTCTCAATATATTTACTATCCCACAGGTGGCATAGCCCGTCATCAGATCGAATTCGACGCCATCTTACTGGGTGTACTATTTTTTTTCCGGCAGTGTATATATGTGGATCCACTGCAGGTTTCGGAATGTTAGTCAACTGCATGCTACCCATGTTGCACTGAACCGGGCATGACGGTCGAGTACAAAGTTTAAGTATGTCATTATTTGTTATTTTCACTGTTTTATCTCACCTCTGTTATAAAGTCAGCGGACGAAAACCTTTTCCTAGTATGCTGGTCATCTTTGGTGTTATTCCTGATGCCGCAGCATTGTGAGTGATCGTGTCAGCAAGGAATGCCATCGGTTGGAAAGTGACTATACTAATTTCAAGAATTACGATTAATTAATTGTCTTGTATCAATTATTATTGTCCTTTAAAGCATCAATCAAATTTAAAATTCTTTTGAATATGCGCAGTAAAGGTGTTCTACCTATTCTGAAAAGTTGACTTACACATTAGCGCGAAACAGTGCTTTGATCTCGCTCGAACGTCATTTCACGACTATCAGCAGAAGTGGATTTTTCGTTGAACAGTAAATGATTGACATACGAGTAATAATTACCTGGCAATTGACAGTCCATTGATTGATATGCCGCTTTGCGTCTCTAATAACAATTATTTTAGACTTAAAACGTTGATCGAATAAGATTCACAGAATTACATCTGTTTGTGTAACATAATTATCCATTTCCATAAGAAAAAATGAAAATTGCAGCTCCGAGCGTAATGTACACCACACTCTTTATGACGTCTAAGTTATTTGCTACTGACAGTTCCCGATATCCCATTCGACACTGATAAATACGTAAGATATTTCGTATCGTTTCTCATTATTACTAATTGCTTAAAACAAAAAGCCAGTATTGTGATGGCATACAAAACATTTACATACCAAGCATTTCAATTGTGTTTGTCCACTTACTACGTTGGATTACTTTCTTTCTCTTCTTCATTTCTTCACTTAGCAGTTTTGACGCAGCATCTTATTGTGCAGAGAACTGCGGTTCATATTTTTCTCTAGATTTTATGTTTCATTTTGTACGCTGCGCACAAACAATTTGCATCCACTGCTACAGCAGATGCAAGTTTCTGCAACTTGAAGTTTTGTTACGCTCTTGAGTTCTTCTTGCGCTCACTGGGAGCCAGTGACGTCAGCTCTGTGACCGACGTAACCGATGTCCTACGCTCAGTATGGTTTCTACTGTGCCCCAAAACAATCTATTGCTGTGGAACAGTATTAGATACGAATTTGAATGCAGTAACTTGCACTTATAATATGGGGACTAATTTTCAAGGTGTTCTAGTCACACAAACAGTGTAAAACATACATAAAACTATTTATATTAAAGTCAAATCAACATACAGTAATTGAAAACAACTTTGAAGCCTCTACAGATGAAATGGTCGAGATTCTAACGTAATTGCGTGATCAAAGTGCAGAGGCACTGAACTGAACTGAAGTGTGATAATTCCTTTAGCCATAACTTGTTAATACGTTAATGCTAAAATTTTTATGTATGATTTCCTAGTTCTTTCCAAGGTGCAATAATGCAAGAGAGACTGAAGATAAATAAAGCAGTTGGTTCAGAACAGCACTACTTCTAGAAGATTTTAGTTCTGATGCACTGTAACTCCTCTCACTTTGTCAACCACCATAACTGAGTGTGAGTGGTAAGCGTGGGGCAGTGCCGGGGGGGGGGGGAGGGGGGGGATTTCCCTGCACCCAGTCGCATGATTTCAACTGAGGACTTACTTGAATCAGATGTAGCGGCAGCATGTCTGCTAACCCGAAAACGTCTGGGAGACTGGTTTGCTGACCCTACGCCCTTCCATACAGCATCCAGATGACACGGCGGTCGGTCTTACCCGGTTTGTCCATCGGCCACCAGAACGACGTTATTGTCTTTTCTCCTTCTATTTCGTTAATTTTCAACAGCATGGCGGTGATCGTCATCTACGTCAGTTTGTATGAAGGAGGACGGGTGCTAAAACAGCTCTGCTGGCAGAAAGTTGGCTGTTAGGACCACTCAGGTAACGAAAACGTAACGTATCTGTACAGCTCGCTCTTAATATACCAGGTCATCACAAAGTCAGTATAAATTTGAAAACTGAATAAATCACGGAATAATGTAGAGAGAGAGGTACAAATTGGCACACATGCTTGGAATGACATAGGGTTTTATTAGAACAAAAATAAATATAAAAGTTCAAAAAATGTCCGTCAGATGGTGCTTCATCTGATCAGAATAGCAATAATTAGCATAACAAAGTAAGGCAAAGCAAAGATGATGTTCTTTACATGAAATGCTCAATATGTCCACCATCATTCCTCAACAATAGCTGTAGTCGAGGAATAATGTTGTGAACAGCACTGTAAAGCATGTCCGGAGTTATGGTGAGGCATTGGCGTCTGATGTTGTCTTTCAGCATCCCTAGAGATGTCGGTCGATCACGACACACTTGGGACTTCAGGTAACCCCAAAGCCAATAATCGCACGGACTGAGGTCTGGGGACCTGCGAGGCCAAGCATGACGAAAGTGGCAAGAGATCTTTCACGCGTCTAGCAATATGAGGTAGAGCGCCAGCCTGCATAAACATCGTACGTTCCAGCAGGTGTTTATCAGCCAGGCTGGGGATGATGCGATTCTGTACATATCGGCATACCTCTCACCCGTCACGGTAGCAGTCACTGACGTTTTGCTGTCGAGCGCCATCTGTCGGACATTTTGTGAACTTTGTTTTTTTTTTGTTCTAATAAAACCCCATGTCATTCTAAGCATGTGTGTCAATTTTTACCTCTCTCTCTACATTATTCCGTGGTTTATTAAGTTTTCAAATTTATACCGACTTCTTGATCACCCAGTACTTGTAAAGGTGACAGCTCTTTTAGATGCTTCCGTTAGGGGGAGGGGTGAAGGGGCTGGGGGGGGGTCCGACCAAAAGACATTCTTTTTTTTTTTTTTTGATGTGGCAGAGTCTTTGAAAAGGACCCAACACTTTGAAAAGGACGCAACACTATCGCTCAGCCTCACTTTTGTTAGTTTTCTGGCTCAGCGAACATGCTGGCTTGTCAGTGTTACCACAGTGGACCACGGTATGACTGCCATGTTGGCTTGTAATGAGAGCATCTTGTACTAAGAGCGTCTAATATAGAACCTGTTGTTGCCGTTCGTGAAGATTGGATTACCTTCGCAGTGTGCGCGATCGTTAGATGAACCGTGGGCCTCAATCACTCTGCAGCTACATGCTGGCTCAGGTGTCTTCATGCTTCTCACAGTCCGCAAATTTTCTTTGTCGCTCGTCTCAGCCCTTCAGTGTTTTTTCTCTAAATATTACGTATTTTTGGAACTTTTTCTAGATCCTGTGAACCCTTGTGGTCTATAATGGTACATTCGTTTCTTCAGATTTCAGTACAAGATATTTGTTCACTTACGTACATGTAAATCTTTTGCTTGTACTTTACTTCTTTTATACTATAGCGCAGTGAAAAGTAATGCCTCCGAATTCTTTATTTGAAACCCATTAAACCTTTTAAAATAAAACGAACTATATTATCCTTCTATGTTCTTATTCTTTATGTGTACAAATATATTTCGCAATACAATCACCCTGGCGACGAAAATATTTCTCCCAGAGGGAGACCAGTTTTTTGATACTGTCAGTGTACAACCATTACCCTTGCTAACAGAGCCACAAACTCATCTCTGCTTACCCCGCTTCATCATTATCAAAGTGAAGTCTTCGAAGGTGTCCTTTAAGTTTGCTAAACAGATGAAAATTGGATGGAGTCATTCGGACTGTACGGAAGATGATCGATGAGGGGTGAATCCAAGTCGTCGGATTGTTGCAAATGTCGCAGAGTTGTCGTGTGGCATTTATCATTCTGTAGGAGAGGGTGCTTCATGTCTGGACGAACTCTTCAAATTCGAACTCTCAGTCTTCTGTGGTTAGAAACTCCATTACAGCACACTGTTTCTCACGCAGCGACATAGTTACGTTACACACCAACAGGCTACACCCAACGATTCGCACCCCTCCAGCGGCAGAACGTTGCAGTTTGCGTCAGCTGGAAAGTCGAGCAAGTAATGCGCATGGCATATAACAACTCAGCCGATATTGAAAACTCAATAAAAAATACGGAGGCAGTGTTTTCAGCCCACCCTCGTAGCTTGCAATTTGTACTCATGCTGATGTCATAATTGTAATACGTCGCTCAGTGTTCCCCTACACCACAGTGATTAGCTTTGACGAATCATTATAACAGTTTAGTACCTGCTGCACTCTTGAAACTAAGGCTCGAGTACAGCGCTTTCCAAGAGAGTCGAAGCCACATCTTCCTTACGAAAACTATGGGTCAGATAAAGTAAATCCATAATCATATGTTTGAAAGAGCAGTGACTATATTCCTTCATTATCTCTGAAATTATCGTTCTGTAGTATGTACCACGTGTTAATTATCATTATTATTGTTATTTTTGTTTAGGTCAGTGGTGATATAAATTCTGATCCTGGTGTGTTGGTATAATGATAATGCGTTATGAGCAGCTTTCTTGTAAGACATAAATAGGGAATCGCACATACACTATGTGATCAAAAGTATCCGGCGACTGGCTGAAAATGACTTAAAAGTTTGTGCCACCCTCCGTCGGTAATGCTGGAATTTAACGTGGTGTTGGCCCACCCTTAGCCTTGATGACATCTTCCATTCTCGCGGGCATACGTTCAATCAGGTGCTGTAAGGCTTTAAGGTTTCTTGGGGAATGGCAGCTCGTTCTTCACGGAGTGCTGAACTGAGGAGAGGTATCGATGTCGGTCGGTGAGGGCTGTCACGAAGTCGGCGTTCCTAAACATCCCAAAGATGGTCTATGGGATTCAGATCAGGACTCTGTGCAGGCCAGTACATTGCAGTGATGTTATTGTCGAGTAACCATTCCGCCACAGGCCGTGCATAATGAGCAGGTGCTCGATCCTGTTGAAATATGCAATCGCCATCCCCGAAATGCTCTTCAACAGTGGGAAGCAAGAAGGTGCTTAAAACATCAATGTAGAGCTGTGATGTGATAGTGCCACGCAAAACAAGGGGTGCAAGCCTCCTCCATGGAAAGCACGACCACACCATAATATCACCACCTCCGAATTTTACTGCTGGCACTACACACGCTGGCAGATGACGTTCATCAGGCATTCGCCATACCCACATACTGCCATCGGATCTCCACAATGTGTACCGTGGTTCGTTACTCCACACAACGTTTTTCCGCTGTTTTTCCGCTCCTTATACCAGGTGAGGCGTCGTTTATCATTTACCGGCGGGATGTGTGGCTTATGAACAGCTGTTCGACCATGCAATCCAAGTTTTCTCACCTCCCGTCTGTCATAGCACTTGCAGTGGCTCCTGATGCGGTTTGGAATTCCTGTGTGATGGTCTGGATAGATGTATGCCTATTACACATTACGACCCTCTTCAACTGTCGGCGGTCTCTGTCAGTCAACAGACGAGGTCGGCCTGTAGACTTTTGTGCCGTACGTGTCCCTTCACTTTTCCACTTCACTATCACATCGGGAACAGTGGACCTAGGGATGTTTGGGAGTGTGGAAATCTCTCGTACAGACGTATGACCCAAGTGACACCCAATCATCTGACCACGTTCGAAGTCAGTGAGTTCCGCAGAGCGTCCCATTCTGCTCTCTCACGATCTCTAATGACTACTGACGTCGCTGATACGGAGTATCTGACAGTAGGTGGCAGTAAAATGCACCTAATATGAAAAACGTGTGTTTTTGGAGGTGTCCGGATACTTTCGATTACATAGTGTACAAAATATATTACCTTTCGTGACTTTTCAAGCACCCGGGTGCTTAATAAATTTATGTCATGGTTTAAAGACGACGGTTTAGAGAACGGACTACATCAAACTTTGAGTAATCATTTCTCAAGTAGGGGTGCTAGCGTCAGTGATCTTACAGGACATGTAAGAAGATCTCGAGCTGCGTATGGGGAAAACGGAAAAAAATGCACGAAACGAACATTTGTTAGCTTGTAGGCAGTCCTTTCGTAACTTGCTCATCATGTACAAAAAACAGAACCAAGTTATTGATATGGTTCCTAAACGAAGGTCTGGTTTTTTTTTCAGTACATATCGTCGTCAACAAGAGATCTTCACTCGGAGGACATTATAGCGTGGATGCAATTTGGCATGTGCTAAGCTCTAACGGTCGTAACATCGAAGCAATTAGCAGCGACTAACGAAAAGCTGCAAGGGGAAGGTATCTTGGATTCTTACAGCAAACTAAACATGAATATAGCTGGATTAAAGCACACACCAGAAATTAAGTTCACCATGCTGGATAAAATTCCGATAATTTTGACATATCCCAAACTACAAAAAAGTCCCCTGACTTGCAAGTTTTCATAATGATCAAGAATTTACGTAAATGACCACCGTATGATTGTAGTTGGTCTGTCACTTTAAGTTCGATCTGCCATAAACACAGCAGTATAGGCACACGCGAATTTCATCACCGGTCTAGGTATGCGCTCTACTTGGCTTCGGGTACCGTTAGGGTGAAGTTTTTATTGTTGAAATCACACACATACTTCGGAAAAAGAAAAACAGCAAATCTTAGAAAAATCATGACTCGAAATGTCACGAAAGATCATTTATTCTCTTGGTGATTGAATTTAAATAATGCAATGATTACCTACATTGAACTCGAATTAATTAACTGATCAAAGCCTAAAATTACCTCGCGTCGAGTGATCTTGTAAGAGCACGTCTTACTTATCACGGTGGCACAGCAAGTCTTCCAAACTTTTAGAAATCTACCTTAGTCGCCGTGTGATCAGCGCATCCTGGCAGGGAATGACCGTCCAATCGGCATCGGCATGACGCTCAGGAGGCGCTTACCGCTCACCTTTTTTTTTTCTTTGTTATCTCATATCGTTCGTTTTCTTTCGTTGCATCTGCTCGTGGCGGACGTAGCAAGACACCCGTTTCATTTCGTGTTTGATCCATTAACTCAGTTTTTTTATGGCAGAGGGCAGCTAACCCTCTGACCGAACACGCTGACCTACCGTGCCGGCATCTACCCTCACTCTCCAGTTACAACTGCACAGCCCATTACACACTCATTCACACGTTTAGAGCATTTTCGTGATGGGAACATGCAGAATCGATAACACAGGTTGCTGATGCGAAACACAGAAAAATGAAATCAATAAACAATGATTCCCTACTCAATACTTCTCTCAGCAGTGATTCATGCAAAATAAACAGCAGAAGAGTTATCTGATAAATTTACTGTATATGAATTAAGTATTTCAGATAATAATCACATGAAAGATACTGAGGCAGTACCCTTTCAACCTTTACGCCATACTAATGCTGCTAGGGATATCTTACACCAACTTTTCTTCTCGTAGTAAGTCGTAAAATATCAAGTTTTAGGAAATTATTTCAGCGTTACGGCATCATGCTTACATGTCGCCCCTTTCCATTCTGACGCCGACAAACAGTCTCGCTAGGGATGTCTTATACAGACGCTAATAATTGTCGCCTGCTATTTACTCATACATGTACAAAATTTAATTGAAATACCTCCTCCCAGAACTACCCTGGAAAACACACACACACACACACACACACACACACACACACACACACACACACACAGAACACATGGAAAAACTTCAGTCAAGCTTCGTAGACACGTTTTAATACCTGAGAAAAAAAATAGGGTGAGGCTACTCATAAATGATGGGCGTGCAAGGGAAGCAGTGGTTGAGAAGAGAGTGTTGTGGCCTGTCTCTAATGTTATTCGATCTGTACATTGAACAAGCAGTAGAGGAAACATAAGAAAAATTTGGAACAGGAATTAAAAATCAGGGAGAAGAAATAAAAACTTTAAGGTTTGCCGATGATATTGTAATTCTATCAAAGACAGTAAAGGACTTGCAGGAGCAGTTGAATGGAATGGACAATGTCTTGAAAGGACGATATAAGATGAACATCAACAGAAGCAAAACAAGGATAATCGAATGTAGTCGAATTAAATCAGGTGAAGATAAGGGAGTTAGATTAGGAAACGCGACACTTAAAGTAGTAGATGAGTTTTGCTGCTCGGGCAGCAATATAACTGATGGCAGCCGAAGTAGAGAGGACATAAAATGTAATCTGGCAAAGCAAAGAAAAACATTTATGAAGAGAAGACATTTGTTAACGTCCAATATAGATATAAGTGTCAGGAAATTTTTACTGAAAGTATTTGTCTGGACGTAGGCACTCATGGAAGTGAAACATGGACGATAAACAGTTTAGACAAAAAGAAAACAGAAGATTTCGAAATGTGGTGCTACAGAAGAATGTTGAAGGTTAGATGTTCGATCACGTAACTAATGAAGAGGAACTGAATAGAACTGGGGGCAAAGAAATTTGTAACACAACTTAACCAAAAGACGGGATCGGCCGATAGGACACATTCTGAGACACAGCGGCATCACCAATATAGTATTGCAAGGAAGTGTTGGGGGTAAAAGTCGTAGAGGGAGGCAAGAGCAGATTGAGAAGTATGTAGGTTGCAGTGGTTATTTGGAGATTAAGAGTTTCGCACTGGATAGACTAGCATGGAGAGCTGCATCAAACGAGTCTTCGGACTGAAGATCACAACACCAAGCGATATGTGTACGAAGTTTGGTTGAAATCGGTCCAGTGGTTTAGGAGGAGTTGTGGAACATAAATACCTACGTACATACATACATACATATTTGCAGACGATTTTATGATATGTACGGACTCTGCAACTGCATGTTGCGAAGTACTGGATTCCACATGTGCATTGCATGCAGTTGCTTTCGCAATACTCGATCGGAAGTTGGACGGAATGGACCAGAATGGAATGTTATCAGAAATTGCTTTTGAGTTGGAAACGTACTATCATTGACAATGCGTGACACTCATCTCCGGTCCTTGTCCAGAAGTTTCTTTTTATGACCACTGAACGTATATAGGCGCTCAGTCCGGAGCCGCGAGACTGCTACGGTCGCAGGTTCGAATCCTGCCTCGGGCATGGATGTGTGTGATGTCCTTAGGTTAGTTAGGTTTAAGTAGTTCTAAGTTCTAGGGGACTGATGACCACAGATGTTAAGTCCCATAGTGCTCAGAGCCATTTGAACCAGGACGTTATGACCACCTACCTAATAACCGGTCTGTCTACCTTTGGCACGTCTAACAGCGGCGACGCTTCGTGGCATGGAAGCAATGAGGACTTGATAGGTCGCTGGAGGGAGTTGGCACCACATCTGCACACACAAGTCGCCTAATTCTCGGAAAATTCCGGGTAGGGGAGCGAGGAGCTCTGACGTCATTTTCAATCGCGTCCCTGATGTGTACGATTCGTACAGATCTGGCGAGTTGGGGTGGGACAGCATAGAAATTGGAACTCTCCACTGTGTTCCTCGAACCACTCCAATTCTGGCTTTGTGACATGACGCATTATCTTGCTGAAAAATGCCACTGCCGTCGGGAAATACTATCGTCATGAAAGGCTGTACGTGGTCTGCAACCAGTGTACGATAATCCTTGGCAATCATGGTGCCTTGCACGAGCTCCACTTGACCCATAGACGACCACGTAAATGTTCCCCAGCTTGTTTCCGTCCAGCAGCGCAGGTATCAAGAAGCTGTTCTTCTGTAAGACGACGAATTCTCCTCGTATCATCGGCATCATGAGAAAGGTATTGGAATTTATCAGACCGTGCAACGCTCTGCCACTGCGCAAATGTCCAGCGTTGATGACCACGTGCTCATTTTAATCGTAGTCGCCGATGTCGTGGTGTTAATATTGGCACATGCATGGGTCGTCAGCTGCGGAGGCCCATCGTTAGCAGTGTTTGGTGCACTGTGTGTTGAGACATACTCCAACTGTGCCCAGCATTAAAGTCTGATGTCACTTCCGTCACAGTTCGCCGCCTGTCCTGTTTTACCAGTCTGTCCATCCTACGACGTCTGACGTCTTTAATGAGGGGTTTCCGCCCATCCCCACAGCGTCTGGACGTAGTTCCACCTTGGTTTCTGCAGTGCTGAAGACACTCACCACAGCATCCTCGAACACACAAGTCGTGCAGTTACAGAAATGCTCGTGCCGAGTGTCCGGGCCTTTACAGTCTGCCCTCGGTCAAGCTCAGAGAGATCGCGGTCTTCCCTCTTCTATAGACAGGCAGCACATTCACTGAAGCTACATGCATCGTGTGTGTGTCCACCTAGCAGTCATTCCCCACCAGGTGACGCTGCTATCACCTGGATGGGTTTATAGCGACAGCAGGTCGGCGATCATTATGTACTGGTTGATTGGTGTACAAGCCGCTGCTGCACCAGCAAGAGGTGAGGCACGGCTTTGCAAACATTACAAGAAGATCAGGTCGCGTCCCTCTCACACTTGGCACATTTGTTACGACAGGCGCTACTTACCAGCAGCGTCAGGTGCCGGTGTTGAAAGTATTTTTCACTGACCGTTGGCAGTTGAGCACACTGCGCATGCGTAAGTGAAGAACTGTTGCGGTATTAATATGAGAGGATATGTGAAATAAGGAGTACGTACAGAACAGAAAAAATTGGTATTATAGTGACTGGGAAGGACTGCCACTTAAATCTGCTGGATGCTTCAAGAGACACACTAAATACTTTAAGGTATGGTAGAGTGGACAAATTGAAATGAAATGTCCCATGTAACATGTGTCCAAGTTTTATCTGTTACAGAGATGCAATTATTGGCAGAGGTGGGATGGCCTTTGAAAATACCTCGAAAACGTCCTACTGATTCTTCCACTATAGCTTCTTTTACATTATTTTTTCAAAACTTGACATGTATTTAACGTAATATTATTTTGCTAATGTAACAAATAATTTTATAAATAATTATATTAGTAACATTATTTGTATCTCTTTCGACATTGTGAATACACAAAATAAAATAGCTTACAATTTGTGATTAATTATATACTAATATCAAAGGTGGCATATTTATCTTACAAAAAAATCGAGAAATTGTAATTGGTATCAGTCCACAAGAATTAAAAATAATTCCACATATTATTTGTAATCTATATGACTTCATTGGGAATACTGCTGCAACAAAGCTGTCGTTTATATAACAACATATAATTTCATATTATCATTAACTTGGTAAGGTCGATGACCTCCGCAAAACCTATGAACACAATAAACATACCTGCTTTTTCTAATTTCACAACAAATTTTAGTGAAACCGACAGAATTTTCGCTTACAGTGTGGCGTTATTGAAATGATCGTTTTCAATTCACATTGAAGGTAGCATTCAAGAAACGTATAACTCACATGGAATGTAGTACGCGCATCGGTAATCAAATATTTACCTTTCCAGCGCACCCTCACGAAGCAGCTAGGAGTAACTCCCACTGGACGGTGGTCCATTCATCGTGACCGGACCAAATATCTCACGAAATAAGCGTCAAAAGAAAAAACTACAAAGAACTAAACTTGTCTAGCTTGAAGGGGGAAACCAGATGACGCTATGGTTGGCCCGCTAGATGGCGCTGCCATAGGTCAAACGGATATCAACCGCGTTTTTTTAAATAGGAACCCCCATTTTTTATTACATATTGGTGTAGTATGTAAAGATATATGAATGTTTTAGTTGGACCACTTTTTTCGCTTTGTGATAGATGGCGCGAAATAGTCACAAACACATGGCTCACAATTTTAGACGAACATTTGGTAACAGGTAGGTTTTTTAAATTAAAATACAGAACGTAGGTACGTTTGAACATGTTATATCGGTTGTTCCAATGTGATACATGTACCTTTGTGAACTTACCATTTTTGAGAACGCATGCTGTCATAGAGTGATTATCTGCAAACACCACATTAATGCAATAAATGCTCAAAATGATGTCCGTCAACATCAATGCATTTGGCAATACGCGTAACGACATTCCTCTCAACAGCCAGTAGTTCGTCTTCCGTAATGTTCGCACATGCATTGACAATGCGCTGACGCATGTTTTCAGGCGTTGTCGGTGGATCACGATGGAAAATATCCTTCAAATTTCCCCACAGAAAGAAATCCGGGGACGTCAGATCCGGTGAACGTGCGGGCCATGGTATAGTGCTTCAACGACCACCTCTCATGAAATATGCTATTCAATACCGCTTCAACCGCACGCGAGCTATGTGCCGGACATCCATCACGTTGGAAGTACATCGCCACTCTGTTATGCAGTGAAACATCTTGTAGTAACATCGGTAGAACTTTATGTAGGAAATCAGCATACATTGCACCATTTAGATTGCCATCGATAAAATGGGGGCCAATTCCTCCCATAATGCCGCACCATACATTAATCCGCCAAGGTCGCTGATGTTCCACTTGTCGCAGCCATCGTGGATTTTCCGTTGCCCAATAGTGCATATTATGCCGATTTACGTTACCGCTGTTGGTGAATGACGCTTCGTCGCTAAATAGAACGAGTGCAAAAAATTTATCATCGTCCCGTAATTTCTCTTGTGTGCAGTGGCAGAACTGAACACGACGTTCAGAGTCGTCGCCACGCAATTCCCAGTACATAGAAATGTGGTACGGGTGCGGTCGATGTTGATATAGCATTCTCAACACCTACGTTTTTGAGATTCCCGAATCTCGCGCAATTTGTCTGGTACAGATGTGCGGATTAGCCGCGACATCAGCTAAACACCTACTTGGGAATCATCATTTGTTGCAGGTCGTGGTTGACGATTCACATGTGGCTGAACTTTTTTTTCCTTTACTGTAATTTTGATACCTGTACAAACACCAAGTAGGGTAGCAGCAGCATTCTACGCCGCTCTTCAGCCTTAGAGTAGACAAAGAGTAAAACAGAAAGAATACGCAGAAGTGACGTAATGGCGGGTAAAAAACAGTAGACATAGAATACAAAACATGGAGCTGTTCACACTCGACGATAATCCACACTACGAGTACAAACTGTTGACACGACGCACAAACACTGATGATTTCGATGGCACATGTGAACGATGGAGCGTAACGGTGAATACTAAACACAAAACACGAGAAACGGATGGCGATGATCTCCGGCGCGCGAATGTCCATTAACGTGTACGAGTCTGGGGACCTGCCAAGAGGGGTAGAAGGGTGAGGGGGAGGGAGAGGAGAGAGCAAAGATGCCAATGGCAGAGGAGATGGGAGGAGGAGTGGAGGGACGGGGGTAGGGGAAGCCCGGGGGAGGAGTGGGGTGAAAGGGAGGAGGGAGGGAAGGGGGCGAGAAGGGAGAGAGGGTGCCCAAAGGAACAAAGACAGGAAGAGGGAGGGAGGATCAGAGTTGGTAGGAGGGGTAGGTGGAGGGGAGGAGCGCATCATCAGCGAGGAAGCCACCTTGGGAGAGGGTAAGGATAGTGGAGAGATGGAGAGCAGGTGGGACATGGAAATACAGGCGCGGCAGCGGATGGGGGTGGGAGAGGATGGGAGAGACCAGCAGGTGAGGAGGAACGAGTTTAGGGGAGGTGTAGAGGATTCATATCCATTCAAGGAAAATGAGGAGGTGGGGGAAGGGAATTAGATCATACAAGATCCACGTGGGGGAGGGGAGACGGACGCGATAGGCGAGGCGAAGAGCATGGTGTTCTAGGATCTGAAGGGATTTGTAAAAGGTAGGGGGAGCGGAGATCAAGGGAGGGTGGGCATAGTAAAGGATAGGGCGAATGAGGGGTTTATAGGTATGGAGTATGGTGGAGGGGTCCAGACCCCAAGTACGGCCGGAAAGGAGCTTGAGAAGACAGAGTCGGAAGCATGCCTTGGCTTGGATCGTCCAGAGGTGGGGGGTCCAGGAGAGGCGACGTCGAGGGTGACACCAAGGTACTTAAGGGTGGGGGTGAGGGCGATAGGACAGCCATAGATGGTGATGTAGAAATCGAGGAGACGGAAGGAAGGGGTTGTTTTTCCTACAGTGATCGCCTGGGTTTTGGAAGGATTGACCTTAAGCAACCACTGGTTGCACCAAGCAGTGAACCAGTCAAGATGGGATTGGAGACGGTGTTGGGAGCGCTGCAGGGTGGGGGCAAGGCCAAGGAAGGCGGTGTCATCGGTGTACTGGAGAAGGTGGGTGGGGGGTGAAGGTGGCGGCATGTCTGCCATATACAAGAGGTACAGAAGAGGGGAGAGGACAGAACCCTGGGGCACACCAGCAGGGGGGAAAAAGGTGTAGGAATCCGTGTTGTGGATGGTGACGTAGGAAGGACATTGGGAAAGAAAGGAGCCGAACAGACGGACATAGTTAATAGGAAGGGCGAAGGTTTGGAGTTTGAAGAGGAGACCAGGATGCCACACGTGGTCATAGGCTCTTTCAAGGTCAAGGGATAGGAAGATAGCGGAACGATGGGAATTAAGCTGTTCGGAGAGGAGGTGAAGGAGAAGGTCAGCAGATGAGAAGGACGGCCGAAAGCCACAATGAGTAATGGGAAGGAGGCGGTGCTGACGGAGATGCTGGTGGATGCGTCGGATGAGGATGGATTCCAGGACCTTGCTGAAGACCGAGGTAAGGCTGATGGGACGGTAGGAGGAGACAACAGATGGCGGTTTACCGGATTTAAGGAACATGAGGGTACGGGAGGTTTTCCACAGGTCAGGGTAGTATCTGGTGGACAGGACTACGTTGTAGACCCTGGCCAGGGTGGAGAGGAAAGAGGCAGGAGCTTCACAAAGGTGGCGATAAGTGACACGATCGTGACCAAGAGTGGTGTTGCATTTCGTGTGGAGTGTAGCGAGGAGATCTTGTGTAGTGATTGGAGCAATGAGTTCTGTGTGTGCAATGTTGGCCAAGTACTGGAAACCAGGTGCGAGGCGAGGGACAGAGGTATCAGTTTGATTGCGGACATTGGGGAAGAGAGAGTATTCGAACTGGGGATCGTGTGGGATGGTAAAGATATCGGAGAGGTAGGAGGCAAAGTGATTCGCCTTACTATCGTTGTCAGGGAAGGGTTGGTTGTCCTGAAGGAGAGGATAGTAGGGGGAGGGTTTGGATCCAGTAAGGCGGTGGAAGGCTGACCAGTACTTGGACAAGTTGATAGAAACGGTTGCGTTTAAATGGGAGCATGTCTGTCGCCAGTCCTGGCGTTTCTTAGCCGCGAGCATGTTATGGATGTGTCTCTGGAGTTGCCGGTGGCGTCGTAGGGTGTCCAAGTCATGCGTGCGGTGGAATGCACGGTATAGACGGTGGGATTCATGGAGGAGGAGGACGGCCTGTGGGGGTAAGGTAGGATGGTGGGGGTGGATGGCGATAGAAGGGACATGGGCCTCCACGGCCGCAGACAAGGCCTGCTGGAGAAAGGAGGCAGCATGGGTAATATCATCAGGGTGGCAGTAGGTGAAGGAGTGGCCATCGACCTGGGTGGAGAGGGTATCACGGTAGGCATTCCAGTCGGCACGGGAATAATCAGGGACGTACTTCGGGGGAGGGTCATGATGGGGGTCGGGGTGGGGGCGACGCCCGTCTGAAACGGTGAGGAGGACAGGGAGATGGTCACTACCAATGGGGTCCAGGACATCCACCATTATGCGGCCAAGGAGGTTAGGGGAGGAGAGGATGACATCAGGAGTTGGATTTGGGGCGGATGTGCTGGAGAATGGGGACGAGGTCGCCTAGAAGGGAAGAGAGGAACCGATGCCACCACCATAACTGGGTGGCGGAATGACTATGGATGTTGAGGTCGGCGGCGATCACGTAGGAGGAGAAGGTACGGTCAATGTGGGAGAGGAATTCAAAAGCAATAGGGGCGTTAGGACGGACTTAGATGGTGGCGCAAGTGATGGTAAGGCCAGGGAAGAAGAGACTAAGGATCAGGTGTTCTGTGTGGTCGGGAAGGAGAGGTTGGAGCCGAACTGGGATCTGGCGGTAGTGACCAATGGCAACACCTCCACGCGCTATCGGGAAGTGATTGTCCTAGCGGTGAAGGAGGTAGGGCGAGGTGTCAATGGTGTGGTGGGGCTGAAGAAAGGTTTCATTGAGGAGGAAGGCATCAACGAGGTGGGTGGCGAGGGTGTGCATGAAGAGGTTCTTGTTGGCGGGAAGGGAACGGATGTTGTTGAACAGGATATGGTGCTGTCGCGCCATGACAGGGATTTAGACGAGGGTGTCGAGACGAGAGAAGGTGAAATGGGCCTGGTTGTGGGAGTAGTTAGCATACATTTTAAGGTGTAAGGCGGAATTGGCGGCAAGGGATATCTGCTAGAGGGTGTGAGGGCGCTGGAAAGGGTGGACATTCTGTAGAACAATGGTGAGGAACCTGATGATGTCGTCAGAGGTGGGGGGGGGGGGGGACGAAGGGAATTGCCAGAGGGGTGGGGGCACCCAGAGGGCGCACAGGGACGGTGAGTTCAGGAGTGGTCGGAGGGGGTCAGGCTTTACATTTTTGGGAGTAGGTGGGATGCGGGAGATTGCAGGTATTACAGAAGGCAGGGGACTGAAGGTTAGGGCACTGCCAGAGGAAGTGCGCTTGCTTACAGTGCGGGCAGGTGGGGGCCTCGCGGCACTCAGCTGTTGTGTGTGCGTTGTAGTGAAGCACCTCTGGCAGCGGAGGGATTGAGGAGGGGAACGGGAGGGGTTCGACCTTGTATCTCTGGTTGAAGAGGAGGGCACCCTCCTTCAGGAGGCGGTCAATGGAGGGGGCGTCCTCTGAGTAAACCCGCATAAGGTGGGTGGGGCCGGCGGAGTTAATAATGCAGTGGACCGCCCGCACCTCCAGCGAGGGATGCGCCTTGAGCTCCGCCAACACCTCCTCCTCCGTGATCGTCGGACTAATTAAATGTTGTTTCATGACTGTCAATTGATGTTAGACATAAGGGCATGCGCTTTACTGACGCCAGGAGTGTTCCTCACTGTTACGTATTACACAGGAGCGACAGAAAATTGAGAGGACGAGCCAATGTAGAGGTTTCAGCACCTAAAGCGGGACGTGGCTCACCCATGTCCTAAGTAAGGAAGTCACTGCACTGTGACAGCATGCCTATAGGCAGCAGCAGATGATCCAGCAGATGGACATGCTACCAATATCGCACAAATTTGGAAGTTTACAGAAAAAAGCGGTAATAGAAAGTAGAAGCTAAGTGACAAGACGGTCTGCGGATACGAAACTATTAGCCGTTAGCGTACCAATCACAAGTATAAGCGGTAGTGTGACATCCTTCACTGTACGGGAGCTGTAGGATTCGGAAGGCGCTCATCAGTGAAACCTTGACGACAACTGATGAGTGCCATGTAGCGATCAAAACTCTGTTCCTTTTTAGAGAGCAGCTGACTTAGACAAGTATAGAGCAACAGAAATATTGGGTGTCTTCGAGTATATGTCAGATAGTACATGAATAAGAGCAGTCTGCACTTGTCTATAGTAGTGAACTGATACATGTTTTGTAAACTCTCGCCGTCGGTTTTGTAAAGGCCACGTCGCTACTGCTGTGGAGGCAGAGTTGCCACTGTAGTGCGGTAGGCCGAGCTTGTGGGTTCGTCAAACGGCTTCTGGTGCAGTATTCCGCTATTAAAATTTGTCCCTGCCACTATTACACAGATATGCCCGAAGGTCGGGTAATAGGATAGGAGAACGAAGGTTCTATAATACTCCAACTAATTAGTAACGATGGCAGGCAAATTAGTTAAAAAGGTTTACTTACCTTTGGGACTTGTTGAATGATTAATGCATTATGGTAAACACCAGATATTTACACATAAGATAATGGAAACAAACATTCCGAGCACTACTTCCTGCAGGGGGATCTCGCACCACGGCCTGCAGGAAGTATCACTACGCCAAAACCTGATTGGCTGGAGACAGCTATTTAGGGGCTAGAACCAGCCCCGAAGTACAGTTCACTCCGGATGCCGACCGCGTGTACTTCGACCGCTGAAGATTACGTCTTCGTCTCTGAATTGGACTCTTACTACTGTTTGTGTGTTACCACGAAGCTCTGTGGAAATTTAGAAGGGAACTTTTGTTTGCCTCAATTATTAGACTTTTACTGGTATCGTTATTGTTACCTTTCGTTTGTTGTTCAGTCATCACCCTTGTAAATTTACATCAATAAAAGTTATCTTTGTGAAAAATTGCGAATTGTCAGTCACAACAGCCTGTGTCCATGCAGAGGAAAATTGAGAGTGGCATTCGAGTACCTGAAAGAATTTAATAATGGCGACGCCATTAGGCTTCCGCCAGATTGCGTGGATGGCCTCAGCGGTACAGCACGAAACCTGTGTATGCAAACAGGGCGCCTATTACGCACCGCCCTCCAGTCAGTAGTACACAGATTAATCCTGATTCCAGTCATCGGAACGTCATTGAACCGAGTCATGAACATTTACAGTGATAAACGCTGGTAATAATCTTCTCAAATCTGCCCGTCTGAAATTGCGCTACACATTCTGGTCTCCTGTTCAGACTCCTTGGTACACACTTCCAATAAACTGCATCCACCTAATTTTAATGTTTTCTAACTAAACGTCCATCTTACGCAAAAATCAAAAGCACTCATCCCCGAAATTATTACGCAACTGCAGGTGTACATAAAGGATCCACCCTATCACCAACGCTCTACCTCCTATACACAGCCGACGTCCTCCTTCGTAGAGACTCCAAAATGATGACAGCACCGTCTACCCCTCAACTCCATCTAGACATCTTTTTCAGGTGTAGCCAGTGGCCACTCGAAATCAAATCCACAAAAATCTAGCAATAACTACAGGAAAATCCGCCAGGGCATTCCCTCACAGAGGGACCGTCCAATTCCATTCACTTGAACACTAAAATATTTCGTACTATCACTGGATCAAAAACTAACCTTGAACCGTCACCTACCAACCATTCAAAAGTCAGCCCATAATAGAATAAAGTTCTAACTGGTCGAACATGAGGATTACATTCTACATCCATCTCCCTAACATACACTCCTGGAAATGGAAAAAAGAACACATTGACACCGGTGTGTCAGACCCACCATACTTGCTCCGGACACTGCGAGAGGGCCGTACAAGCAATGATCACACGCACGGCACAGCGGACACACCAGGAACCGCGGTGTTGGCCGTCGAATGGCGCTAGCTGCGCAGCATTTGTGCACCGCCGCCGTCAGTGTCAGCCAGTTTGCCGTGGCATACGGAGCTCCATCGCAGTCTTTAACACTGGTAGCATGCCGCGACAGCGTGGACGTGAACCGTATGTGCAGTTGACGGACTTTGAGCGAGGGTGTATAGTGGGCATGCGGGAGGCCAGGTGGACGTACCGCCGAATTGCTCAACACGTGGGGCGTGAGGTCTCCACAGTACATCGATGTTGTCGCCAGTGGTCGGCGGAAGGTGCACGTGCCCGTCGACCTGGGACCGGACCGCAGCGACGCACGGATGCACGCCAAGACCGTAGGGTCCTACGCAGTGCCGTAGGGGACCGCACCGCCACTTCCCAGCAAATTAGGGACACTGTTGCTCCTGGGGTATCGGCGAGGACCATTCGCAACCGTCTCCATGAAGCTGGGCTACGGTCCCGCACACCGTTACGCCGTCTTCCGCTCACGCCCCAAGATCGTGCAGCCCGCCTCCAGTGGTGTCGCGACAGGCGTGAATGGAGGGACGAATGGAGACGTGTCGTCTTCAGCGATGAGAGTCGCTTCTGCCTTGGTGCCAATGATGGTCGTATGCGTGTTTGGCGCCGTGCAGGTGAGCGCCACAATCAGGACTGCATACGACCGAGGCACACAGGGCCAACACCCGGCATCATGGTGTGGGGAGCGATCTCCTACACTGGCCGTACACCACTGGTGATCGTCGAGGGGACACTGAATAGTGCACGGTACATCCAAACCGTCATCGAACCCATCGTTCTACCATTCCTAGACCGGCAAGGGAACTTGCTGTTCCAACAGGACAATGCACGTCCGCATGTATCCCGTGCCACCCAACGTGCTCTAGAAGGTGTAAGTCAACTACCCTGGCCAGCAAGATCTCCGGATCTGTCCCCCATTGAGCATGTTTGGGACCGGATGAAGCGTCGTCTCACGCGGTCTGCACGTCCAGCACGAACGCTGGTCCAACTGAGGCGCCAGGTGGAAATGGCATGGCAAGCCGTTCCACAGGACTACATGCAGCATCTCTACGATCGTCTCCATGGGAGAATAGCAGCCTGCATTGCTGCGAAAGGTGGATATACACTGTACTAGTGCCGACATTGTGCATGCTCTGTTGCCTGTGTCTATGTGCCTGTGGTTCTGTCAGTGTGATCATGTGATGTATCTGACCCCAGGAATGTGTCAATAAAGTTTCCCCTTCCTGGGACAATGAATTCACGGTGTTCTTATTTCAATTTCCAGGAGTGTATAAAACCATCACAGGTACCGACTCCAGCTATGCTAGTTGTGAAGGTACGCCTATAGCGGCCTTCCTGATTTATTGACATTCCCTAGTACTAGGTAAACAACCACGGTGGATACGATAACTGCTGAGACATGGTCGAGCTGCCAGCATGGGGAAATTTTGTGAAGGCTAATATTCTGGTAAACGTCCCTTGTAAAAACGACGTTGTCCTGACTAACCAACTGATCGAGAAACTGGGTCCTAAAGGCGTGATTAGCGACCGCAGTTTTGCAATGGGTCGACCATCATGAAATCCCGAACTGAGCGCCGCTGAAGAAGTTAATATGAAAAACTTATTTGATTGTCATTT